>NW_007578523.1:13604-136818 GCF_000690725.1 Stegastes partitus | reverse complement strand
AAACCAAAATTAAATAAAAACTGATAACAAAGCTTAAATGTGAGACTGATGGTCGTCTGGATGACAGTGTGGTCTCTGTTTGTGGTTCTTTCAAACTAGGTGACAAATGACCTTTATTTTGAAATTTAATCACCTTCCCTTTGTAACATAATAAAGGATGCAGTTTTATTATATAGGAACAGGAAGTTGTTCTGGGGGGAAACCAATACAAGGAAGCTGCTCATTCTTGTTTGTGTTGTACGACAGGTGATATGCAAAAGAGCCTGAACCTGAAACGAGGCATTTCAGGCAGGTATGGAGTTTCCTGTTAGACAGAAAAGCTCTCTTTGGTTTGATTTTGTGTAAATTTGCAAACCCTTTCACAAGCCCAAAAAGCACAACATGGGCTCTTTAAAGCAGCCCTGCTCAGCTTCAGTATGCAGAGCAGAACAACTGTCTAAGCTAAAAGAGCACTGGGATATAATCTGTGTTACCTGCAGTTATACAAGATGATGAATTGGATAAGTTTCTATCTTTGTGTTCCACTAAGACGTGACCCCGGTTGTGTCGAGTCTTTCCAGGAACACGACAATAGAACGAGCGTCTTCGTGTGGGTTGATGAGTTTACATATTTGTCTGCTCGCTGCACAGGGTTAATGCCACTTCTTGTACAAGTGCAGCACTTTAAGCAAATGTTTTCTCCGGAGAGCTCTAAGTGGGGAGAGTGCCCCCGTGTACACCCACGGTACACGCCGACTGTTTATGCCTGAAAATGTCAATTTAACATAGTTTCACCGTCTAGACATCCATTTGGTGCACACGCCACCTTCATACATTTCTTTCTTCTCTCCGGCCTTATTTCTGTCTGTGAGTCAGACGTTGTTCCGTCCCGTCTCCGAGGTCGAGGATGACAGCCTGCTCAGCACTGGAATAACAATAACTGGCAGACTTGTGCACAGATTTCCTAATAGCAATGCGCCATCAAACAGCCCGGAGAGGGAGGCCTGGTTTAGATGTAATTTTGATATGCGGTTTTGGCACATATTAACAAGTATAATGTGTTTAACTCTTTGGCAAACTTCTAACTGCCTCTACACATTCAAGTGATTCAGTAAATAGATTTGATGAGCATTACTCATCAGCCTTAACCTTACTGGCATATTGAAGGCATGTTTGGAAACAGTCTCGCCGTCCTTAATCGTGCTCGTCAGATAAGAGGAAGCAGTAAACACAAGTAAAGAAAGGCTGAAATATGTATTTGTACAAAGTTATGTCTAAGGAATCCAGGCACTACAGAGGCCATGATATTCTTCTGAAGAGGCTTAGAGAAAGTATTAACACCAAGAATCTGAAACTTTGAACACACGATTTATATGTTTATTTACCAGGTAAGATTCTGTTAGTCTATCAATGCATCCTCATCAGTCTTGGAGTCCCGCAAGGCTCCGCTTTTGATCCCCTTTTGTTGTATAGTTTGTTGAAATCTATCATTGTTGTTATGATATCTTTATGTAGAGTTAAATTCAAATGACAGCATTAAAGCAATCCAAAGCTGGCTTTAGGTAATAAAGTAATGGAAGATTTAAACAAAACAGACATTGTGTTTATTTATCCAGATTCACTCCCTATTTAAACTTACTTGTCATCATATTTAGGATTTGGTTGCAACGTTTTATTTTGGAATTTAAAAGTATTTTATAATCTATGTGTGTTCAAAACAAATCTCCCCTGTCTTGATGTCAGTTCTAAAATGCTGTTTATTTTCATTTTTGAGCCTCCATTCATGCAAATATATACCTTTTGCTGTTTTTACCTCTAGCATCAACTCTACTCAGTTCAGGAAATGTAGTTTAAAAACTCCAGGATTATGTTTCAGTCTGAACGGACAGAAACTGAGACTCTTTACATATCGCGTTGAAGATCTTCTTTATCAAATATTTGGAGTCCAGGCTGCTCTCTTACCAACCCCGTTGTCCCACATGCAGCAGATCAGCTGACATTTGTGCAGAGGAAATGTCAGGCCAGTAGCTAAAGGAGAGCAGGAGGGGGGATGTCTGAATGTCTGGACAGGCCACGGGGTTCGTTTTTAATAATGGGACCATCACAAAAAGGTCCAGGTAGAACCAACAACCACAAACATCCACACTCACACACATAAAACATGCAGTAAAAGCCACATCGTTTGGGACTAATGCTGCATATTTCTGTCTGCCTTTACCTCTGCACATTACTACCTGCCTGACTGGCTTCAAGGTCAGGTGTAAAGTGCAGGGATGTGTTTGTGTGTTTGCTTGTGTTTCTTGGGAGAACATAAATCTGTTTACACAGTCACATTGTGGGGACCGGCCTGCCTTCTGGGGACCAACATCAGTTCCCGATAGCGTGACACATTCAAATTCAAGGTGAAGACTTGGCTTAAGGTTAGTGTGAGAGTATGGGCGTAAATTAACATTAGAATATGAGGATATGATGCTAATATTAGCATAAGGTTTAGGGTTAGGTGGTCGGTGTTAGCGCAGCATATATTAGTGTAGCTCAGTGTGTGTGTGTGTTTGTAACCATGTTAGAGCAGGTGTTTCACACACATGGGCTGGATTGAAATTAAATGTCAGCCAAATACCAGAGCATGAACTCTCCCCTCCAGATCCGCTGTGTGTGCGTGTGTGTGTGTGTGTGTGTGCGTGTGTGTGTGGGTGTGTGTGTGTGTGTGTGTGTGTGTGTGTGGTGTGTGTGAGCAGCATGTGTAAATGCACATGTAAATTTTCTGTACTGTGTGTTTCTATGTATCAGTGTGCCTCTTGCCTCAGATGATGACAGGTCATGCGGCAGATGTTTAGGTTAAAAACATGAAGGAGTGTTTAGGTTGTAGACGTGTGTGTGACGGGCACAAGACGATAGCAATTTAGATTTTTTTTTAAAAATATACCTAAACAACAATATGCACTTGTATAGATTTTATTTTTGCTTTCAACAGGTGCATATTAAGTAGTTTCTTCATATAGTAGTTGTTGTTGTTCCCATTACTAAAGATATCCACGTTCATAATACACCACATACAAATCCTACTAAAGGGATAATTGATAAGTAATACTGTCAATATGGGGATGAAGAAGACATAATTACATTAACTGCACAGTAAATAAAATAAAAACCTGTTAAGAAAAAGGCAGCAAGGGAGCTAGAAAAAAATATGTCAAACAGTTGAATATTCTAACGTTTTAAAAAGTAAAAACAGTGAAAATAATGACAAATATCTGTAAAATAATTATATTTTTTAGTGGTTGAGCTGATCCAGTAAAACGACATCATTTTAAAGTCTGTTTTGGCAAGTTATTTATTTGTTTGTTTGTTTCTTTTTACAGTCAACGTTTTAATTTATACTTGATGCTATTTGCAATTTAACCAAAGAAATTCTATAAACAGTCTTTAAAAATGACTTCGCACTTTTTAATCTTTTATACACATAATTCTTCTTTCAAATAGCAGCACATATATGCAAAAAAAAAAAAAAAGAAAAATAACAACTATTTCCTGCTTATTTAAATACAAATAGTATAAAAATTGTGTAATTTTACAGTTAAACATACTAAAACAACAAATTGCTGTTAGTATAAACACAGATTTCTTCGATATGGACATTATGTACAGTTTTGACCTGTTTTCTTACGGTTAACTAGGCAAGAGTAAATCAAGTTACTTTCCTCAATGATTTTACTATTTATCTGTAACTTAACAAAACAGGGAAATGTGGAAGAACAACTTTAAATTGCTAAATAAAGATAAATACAGTTAAAAACTTTACAAAAGCTTTTACAATGGGAGAGGATTTAGGCTCCTTGATGCTACACTTCATGTTACAGTCAGCGTCCAAGACGTACTGCATTATTAAACTACTGTTTTTATTGGAGAAAAAAAAGGTTAAATGACTAAAAATAGGAATGTTCTCAGGAGGAAGATAGGATTTTGGCAGCTTTAGCCGCTGGTCAGCAAAACTTGGAGCACTTGGAGCTCTGAAGCATTCATGATCACACTAAAAGTTCCTGGTCACAGCTGACAATTATGAACCTTTAACGTATGAATTTCACTGTGATTGATTGTCTATCTTAAGCAAGTTCCAAGTCAGTGAAAGTTAATTTTCCTTTAGTGAAATGAATTGAATCCAGTGGCTGCCTTGAAGGTATAAAAATCAATCTGAGGGCCTGTATGGCTCGGCAATAATGTAAAGTGTATGCAATTTGGAATTAATGGGCTAAAACATGCCCAACCGCCGGTGTGGTGCTTTAACACTTAAGTCTCATTCAACTCTTGGAGCTGCACTAATCAATATTTTTCTATAATGATGATGGATAAAATGACGGTGCACCGTGATCTGAAGCTCTTTGCAGCTTTCTGCAGTGTTTTAAAACCACTGTTTTGGTTTCCTGCCTGTAAATTCTGCTCCCATCAGGCCTTTTTAGAACTGCTGGGTAGCGCTAGATAGATGGACGGATTAAAATTAAGATGCTAACTTTAAATGAGGATGCTTGTATTCAGATCTTGTTGCCTCTGGACAGGGCAAGGTGAGTTGTTTTCACCTGTTTCCAGTCTTTGCTAGCAGCTTCATATTCACAGATAGAAGAGTTACACCGATCTTCTCATCTAATTATTCTAAACACATTTAAAATGCTCATTTTCCTAAACATCAAGCATTTCCAGCAAAACAGAATTTATGTTACTAAATAATTATTTTTTGCATGTCCAAAATCTGGCCTAGATCATTCATCCGTGCCATAAAGCTCCATTGTTGTCAGTAAACCATCAGAACAGCATCATTTTGCCACAGTGTCATCCTGGGGAGAATGTTTCTTGACTTTAAAATAAAAAAAGCAAATCAGAGTTTATTTAGAAATAGCTCTGCAGACTAATAACACACAATTTCCTATCTCAAAAAAAATCTGCTCATTCTACACACTCGGTAACTTTCAAAAGGTTTCTCAGCTTCAACATTTCACATCATTTCCCAGCAGTCTTTGCAGTAAATGGTGTGCAAGTACAGCTCCTCTGCTTTCAATGGGCTTAATGTCCCAAACACTCCACAACATACGTTTTGCATTTTTTCAAGTGAAGTACACATCGGTTAATGAGTGTAATTTTTAGGTCCTGTAACGCTCTGATAATACTCTGGTGTGGATGTACACATCCACTTGCAAACATCCAACATTCCCCATGTAGCATAGCTTTAATGTTGGGCTGCATGTGTCTCTCTGACTTTGTGAGATGACAAAATGTATGCTGTGTGAAACCTTGCAGATGCAGAAACACCAGCCTCAGGCAGAGGCTACTGATTTGCTCGCAGATGTCTGGTACAAAGTGATAAAGTTTGAATATACACACGACTGTTACCCCACTGAGGCACTGAGCGCCCTGAACAGACACCACAGCGGTAATGTTCACTCAAAGGGAATCATTACATTTGTTGGGTTTCCTGCTGTGATGCATTGCGAGGTCTCGACCTTCCTACGTGAAGCGCTGTAGGATGGCTTATGCTGTGAACTGGCGTGATATAAATAAAACCGGATTGAACTGGTGGTGCAGCTGCGGTCAGCGCTCAGCGGCGCTAACCTGAACTTTCATGTGACACAAACCTCCCTGACTTTAAAGCACACCTGAGGCCCACAGTGTTCTAAATTTTCTCCAGGCTGGATGAAACAAACTGACAGCATAACGCAGGATATAAAAGGGGGGGAAGCATGAATGTACTTTCCAGACTTCAATCAAGAGCATGGTCTCTCAATTTGAAAGCACTGTTTCTTAATTTCATGTTTTCCCTCTAAGCCATGCCCCCTCTTTCCAGTAGCCTCTGTTCTGGTACAAACCTGCTCTGCTCCTGCTTCAGATTTGTGCTCTCGCTCTGACATCTTTGTGAAATAAGCCTGTCAAGAGACGCTGCACAAAGTAAAGTGAGTGCGCCTGCAAGGGGGACATTTCACATTTCAAGACCCGAGACCAGAAGTTATGCGAGAGCCTCGGAGTCTGAGTGACGGAGAAGCATTCAGACATTAAGACTGAAGCGCAGGACATTTGTGCAGCAGCAGTAGAATAAGACGATAAAAAAAGTGGATAATTAAAGCAGAGTACTTGATTCTGACTAATTTGTACAAGTTGAAAAGGTTGAGAAAAGTTGTTCACAATACAAACATTGGACAAGCGAGCCTCGTGCCACTCGTGTCATAGGAACTGCTCTTCAGACTCACAGGCTACGTCTGACAAATGAATCTGAAGTGAGCTTGAAACTAAAATGCACTTGTTTCCATTTTCTTTTTTGGACCACAGACACTTGGTAGAGTTATCAGAAGGTGGCAGAATGAGTTATGTTCTTAAGAGTTTCTGGTAAAGGCAACTGGATTTCTCTTGCTTAGTTTTTGAAGATGTCTCACTTCTTATCCGATCAGTTCTGTTCTGTTCTGCTCAGTTTAGTCCAAACTAAAATAGAAAAATACCTGAAATGTATGAACAACCCAAAAAGAGAAGATTGATTTTGCGTTTTGTACAACAATGGAGCTTTTTGTTATAGACAAATAAGTTAAAACCCCTTTCAAACACGCTTCTTTCTGTTAATGTGACAGCAAATGAAAGCGAATTGTTTTGTCCACAAAAAGTTAACAGGAACTGAAGTTTGTTTCTTGCAAGACTATTTCCTCACAGTTTATTGAATACCTGCAGCATCAGACAGCAGCAGGAGCAACTTTGTTGTTGGTAAATTCTTCAGTCATCAGTTACTCCCATAAGAGCATTTAGAACGGATTGGTTCAGGCCAGGATCTGGAGGTCACACTGTGTAGACCTACATGTCTTCACATCAGACGGGTGTGCTGTCAACACAAAATCAGTTCAGTGTGTTGCTTCCATTTGTTTAGGACTATTTCTTCTGATTTTATAAAATACCTGCAGCATCAGACAACAGCAGGATCCATATGAGAGAGAGAGAGAGCTGCATGCCTTTAATGCATGGAACAGCAGCAACTTAATTTATTAGTTCTAATTATAAATCATCCCTGACATGGAGACAGGATAAAAAGAATCTAATGGCAGGTCATGCTGTGTACTTACCAATCAGCTAGTTCTTCATCTTTGTTATTGTTTATTGTGTTATTATGCATCACTTTGTGTATTGTCTAATCTCTCATGAATTACCGATATTGCATTCATACCATGGTTCTCTGTAATGTGAGGAACATTAATGGAACAGTGACCTATATCCATATGACAGGATGCTGTGACTTCAACAGATTGATAGAGCCGGTAATGTTCCACATCCGATGCCTAAAAAAGTTTAAGTCTGCTTGTGAATGCACACACGATCCTCCTTGTTTTGGTCTTTTAATGGGATTTGTTGACAATAATGAACACACAGAAACTTACCAGCTTCATCCTTTCAGGCTGTCAGACTTTCCATCCTGTTCCTTCTCGCCTAATAGAACATCTGTCCTTTCTGTTTTTTGTTCCTCTCCTTCACTTATCTCTTTAGCCTTTCATCCTGGTGTCTCTCTCCCTCGACGCCTCTCTACCTCCGATGCTCTTTCAGCCTCTCTCGCTCTGCTTCTTGTCCCACTTGTCTTGCTTGTCTTCCACCCTTTCGCTTGGCAGAAGTTGATCACTGAGTCCTCCTCTCTTTGACTTGCAGACACCCACACATGAACACACACACACACACACACACACACTCGACAGCAGGTTACTCTGTGTCAGCGACTGTTCTCTGCTGAGAGGCTGTGGGCGATGTGATGATGTCGAGTTACTGTGGCGATTCTCTGTTGCCGCGGAGACGCGTTTGCGACAACCAAATGCAGAATGCAAGCACAGAAACACACAACGACGAACGCGTACAGCCCTACTCAGGATGAGCAAACATGTCAACGTGCTCTCAGTGAGACGGGCGAAAAGATGCATAGATCCAGACACAGAGGCTCTCGACTAGACCTGCATATACGCCCACGTAAACATGAGACGTCAGGTAGAGCTTCCCTGCTTTGACAAGGACCCTCTGAGAGAGGTGGAAGACAAAGAAAACAACATATATAGCAATCTGAATCCCCAAAACAAGGTGCCTGATGCATGTATATTAATATGTTGGCATGAATGAGGGCTACAACTAAGCAGTGTTAATTATGTTCTCAAATAATTGATTGTTTAGTCAATAAAATGTCCAAAAATAGTGAAAGATGTCCATCAGTGTCCCCAAAGCTTGAGATACGGCCCTCGGGTTTCTTTTGTTGTGTTCACAACCCAAGGATGTTTAATTTACTGTCACAGAGGAATAAAGAAACCAGAAAATAATCAGATTCAAGAAGCTGGAATAAGAGATTTTACTATTATTTTCTTTTCTTAAAAAACTGACAAATCCAGGTGTCAAAATAGTTTAAAGGGCTGCAAGGTGGCTCGGTGGTTATTATTGTAGCCTCACAGCTAGAAGGCCACCGGTTTGCATCCCAGTGAGGACACCCGGGATCTCTCTGCATAGAGTCTCCATGTTCTCCCCGTGCAGCGTGGGTTCTCTCCGGGTTCTCCGGCTTCCTCCCACACAGTCCAGAAACATGCTGAGGTTAATTGGTGATTCTAAATTGTCTGTAGGTGTGAATGTGAGTGTGCTTGGTTGTCTGTCTCTAAGTGTAGCCCTGTGATAGACTGGTTACCTGTCCAGGTGAACCTGCCTTCACCCTGAGTCAGCTGGGATAGACTCCAGCCCCCCATGACCCTAGTGAGGATTAAGCGGTGTATAGATTTTAAAAAAAACTGAGGAAGCCGGAGAACCCGGAGAGAATCCACGCTGTACAGGGAGAACATGGAGACTCCACGCAGAAAGATCCCGGGTGTCCTCACTAGGACGCGAACTGGTGACCTTCTAGCTGCGAGGCAACTATGCTAACCACCGAGCCACCTTGCAGCAAACAGATAGTCAGTCTGAAGTAATTCCAAGGAATTTTTAATTGATAAAAAGTAATAGAAAGTTTTACAGAGTGCAGGATTGTGCAAATGTACATAGTACATGGTGTAAACAACTTTAGATTTAGGTTTAAACAATTGTTTTTATTGTTTATTGTGAAGCTGCTGCATAACAAACCGCCCTGCAAGGGACAAATAATAAAGTTGAACTTGAAGTAGATGTGCAAAGTATAATAGTAATGAACAAACTTAACAAGTCTCTCATTCGCCCACAATGTGTCTTTCAGCTCAAACTACTCCAAAGATGGTTCATTTCACCACGTCTGTCTGTATAACCTCTGGTTTCAGGGATGAGCTAAACCGGCTGTTTTGCTCTGAAAACCAAAACCAGCTGCTGTTCCTTCCTCCTCCAGGAAGAACAAACTGTCTAAACTGGGCAGCGATTGGTTAGTTAGGTGTTACATAGAACCTTGCTCAAGTTCGCTAGGAAGCTAGCTAGTCATGGGGAGGTTTGATGAATGGCACAAGAGATTTGAATTTATGCCTCCAAGTTTGTAACAAACCACATAATACAGTAAAAATGGATTTTCACCATATGGGGCCTTTAATGTCTTTATGAATCCGAGGCTATAATAGCAGCATCTCAATTCTCCAGTAACTCATTCTGAATGGAGATGAATTGTTAAACAAAGACATTATGCAGGCAGAGATTACAGGGACACTGATTAGGAGCCGAATGCATAGGAAGCGCTGTTTCTAAAAATAAGAGCTGCAACGTAGAGAGTGATTTAAAAAATTACACAGTACAAGAGAAAGAAATTTACATAAAAGCAGTGCTGGGTGTAGATGAACTCTACTGTATGTGCTGCTTTGTGCTTATAAAGCTGGTTTTCATTACACTGAATAACAAAAAATTCACGCTAATCAGATAGCTGGTAAAAGAAGAAGGAGGGAAAAAAAGAGAGAGAGCGGGAGGAAGAGAATAAAAGCGCGAGAGTAATAACACCAATCAGACAGCATTAGCAGAGCAGAGACCAGTAACTGGAGCTGTGAAGTGTGAGTCATCGGCAGTTAGCAAGACCCGACACACACACACACACACACACGCGCGCTGAAGAGCCGTCAACCACTTGTACCGCTCTCCCTCTTTGTCTGTCATCACTCACCCCTTTATTCTCTAAGTAGCTCGCACACCTTCCCTTTTCTGCACAAATACAATCAGTCTCACATTTTTAATTCACACGCCATTTCGCCTGGATTCTTCACCTTTTTTTTTTTTCCCTCTCCACAATCTAGACATACATGCATTCTCACACACTCAAGCCAACACACCCACACAGGCACAAATCCACACACTTTCTCCCTCCCGGCTTGACATTCACGCGGCGTTGCAGCGACGAGCTGCTTCCTGCGCCGCTCGCCCACCTGCTGCATCACACGCCGTAATACGGAGACGGAAAGCATCTTTTCAACCTTTCTAAGTGAGAAACACTTAAGGAAAAGTGCCATCTCTCCTGTGAGCATCACTCAAGTATCCAACCCCCTTTTTCGAGCGTGCACTTCCTCTGACGGACACAGAGTTGTGTCGTGCAAGTGGCGGACAGGTTGGTGTTTGTGTGACCTTTGAAGAAAATAGCAAATTGATTTGGGTGATTTTTTTTCACCAACTAAAGAGTTCCTTACTGAAGGCTACTGACACATAATATTCACATAAATATGTTTGTTTTACTACAGCGTGGAGTTTACACTTACAAGCTGCACAACACAAGAAATCCGCAGCAATCAGTAACCATAGAAACATGTTTTGCCATGGTTACGCTGCTCCAAAACTGTGAGTGCAAACCTCGTAATTCACATCATCAAATATGCCGTGTCTAAATATGGGCTAAAGATCTCAAAGAGGCTCTCTCTGGTTGAAAAGAATCGGATGTTTATCTCTGCTGTAGGCTGCGTTGGGTGCAGAGGTGGCGCTTCCTCCATCCATGTTTAAGTAAAGGTGGAGGTGCTGCTAACATGCTAACAGGGCAACATTTGCACCACATGCTGCCAGTGGAAGGTGTGAAATGTCACTTTTTTTTCGCCAGATTTATTAACATAACAATAAAAAAATCTATGCTTTGTAATCACAGACTGTATATAAAGTTAAGTAAACTTTTTGTAATGTCATCCGTAGGTTTCTGAAGGTCTGTATTGCCATTTTGGCAGTGCCTAACTTCAAAAGTGAGCAACGAGATGAAGCAGTGGTGGAGCTGAGGCAGACTGCCCCTA
This sequence comes from Stegastes partitus, assembly GCF_000690725.1. NCBI lineage: Eukaryota > Metazoa > Chordata > Actinopteri > Pomacentridae > Stegastes > Stegastes partitus. The sequence goes on along the minus strand of NW_007578523.1, from coordinate 125,650 downwards.
CTTATGTATAGCTTTAATCGTTAATACAATTTCAACAGGTGAGTTATTTAAAAAAAAATTAACCCCCTTCACAGTTGTTCTGAATAGAAGTTACATAAAGAAGCCAAAAAAGTTTTTGGTACCAGACTCTAAACATGTTTATTTCTGATATAAAGTTGAACATTTTAACACAGAGGTCGATGGGGATTGACTCATTTTTAGAGGCAGCCTCAAGTGGCCATTTGAGGAACTGCAGGCACTTATGTATTGGCTTTTTTTAATTAGCACTGAAGGTAATGCTCAGTTTCAACTGAAGATTCAACCCTGATGCCACATTTAACTGATGATAACTGGTAGCTTCCTTTTTTTTAGTATTTCATTCTTTAGCAGCAGAGAAATCTTGAGTTTGCACAGCTGACTGCCTGATTATTGTCTTTAGCTACTGATGGTTGACGAGTTAGAGGAAAAATCTGAACTCTTGACCCCTGAAGTGAGCGGATCCGGTGGTTCTGCTATGCTGTGGGGGCAGTTTGTGGGCAGTTGTCCCCTTTGAGGGAAGACTTGCTGAAAAATCAATGCAAGGTTGTTCTGAGTGATCATGTACTTCCCATGAAGAGACGTTTCTCTGCTAATGGGAGCGGTTTCTTTCAGGCTGACAGTGTTCTCATCCATCGGGTAGTTAACCTACAAAAATCTTTAGTTAAAGTAAAGAACTGATGAAGTAAAGTAGGGGGAAAAAATAGTGGTTTATATACTTAGTTAGCAAAACAGTGCAAAATGCTTTACCTAAGACCTAAAAGGCATTAATACACAATATTGTAAAGCAGTTAACTAAGGATGGAATGAAAAATAATAATACAATGATACAACGATGATTATATTATAGCTGTTATTTTATCACTAAGCTTTGTGTGTATAAATATATATGCATATTTCAAGAATTTTCCCATTAGTCTTTTAACTTTATTCCCGACAGTCTGTTCTCTTTATATCATAGCGTGTCTCTGGGCTGTGGGGCTTCGCTTTTTTTGTTTGTTTTTTTTATCCAATCATATTTCAGCCATCATGTGTTGCCGGGGTCACAGAAATCTGCCTCTTCAGAATCAAAAGCGCAGGCGCCTGCAGCTTAAAATGCATTGTAATGAAACTGTTGCTTTAACCAACCGCCAACATCAAAACATCAAATGAGGGAATATCTTCTGGAAGAATGGTCCTCCATCCCTCCAGTAGCTTCAGTGACTTGCAGAATCAATACCAAGGAATCTGTTCTGGCGACACACAGGGACCAAACACTAAAAAACTTCCTATCCATTTGTCACCCATCTTTTTTTTTTTGCTTTTAATGTTCACTTGTCAAGAGAATCAATACAATAAGCTGAAGAGACAACAGCATGTTTAATGAAATCGATCGTCCGGTTCAGAATTACTTCATGTTTCCGAGTGAAGCTTCAGTTTCTCCTCAGCAGAGGACTGATATGGCCGCTGTGCTTTTATTGGCTTGTTGCACCGTCATGACTGTGATTGAGGCTTTCTTCAGGCTGCGTCTCCACAATACTCAATTTCAAACTTTCCCCTCTCTGATTGTTTTCCTCCGTCTCTCCTCGTCTTGCTCTCCCTTCCATCTCGTCCGCTCTTTGTTCTGCGTTTGTTCCTCCTGCCTGGTCTTTCAGAGGCTGTCCTTCATCTTGTTCGATCCCATTTCTCGACATCTTCTTGTTTGAGCATCTTAGTGTTTTCAGATTCTCGCTAGCCGTGGCGAAGTAGTTCTCCAGCTCCGCCACGGCTCCTTTATCAGAGAACAGGCGGTCCAGGTAGGCCTGAGCGTACTGGTCTGAGGTGATCAGGTCCAGGTTAATTGAGGAGGACACGGCTGTAGATTCACTCTCAGAGACTCTCCGTCTAGCTGCCTCTGCCTCCATGCTGGATAGAGGGATGGTGACACTCTTTCCTGCCTCTCTGTCCGTCACGGTGAGTCCCGTCATGCCGCCCTCCTCTGTAACCTCTCCGTAGGGGTCACAGGCTGCCTTAAGACCCCCTCGACATTTAACAACACCGATTGTATTCGACTTGTAGCGCCTAGAATGAGAACATTGGAGTGTTTAGAGACAATTGGGTTGGAAGAAAGAACAGAACTTTTCAATCAAGTATCACTTTTTTCTCGCAGAAACTGACTCATTTGTGTCACTTTATGAAACACTTGTGCACCAAACTTGTTTCATAAATGCATATTCATGACTTTAGACAAAGCCACAGCGTTGCAGGGACGCTGTCAGCTCTCACACTCATTGATGGAAAACTGCGGCGTTACATTTTCATGTTTCTTCCCATTTCACTCACATGTTGCTGATTATGTAAGGACTGCACGGCCGGGATATTTTTACTAAGCCCAAAGTTTAGGGCTCCACTTTTCTGACAGTCTGATGAGCTTTTTTTTGTGTCTCTGCTGTCATATTTGGAGCAAGCTGCAGAGCAGACAGGCAGGTCCTGTGTGGCTGTAGTTTCCACTGTCAGTGTGCTTTATTAGGCCTCTGCTTCTGTGTGTTTTCTGTCTGACATGATCTCAAAACAAAAAAAAAGAAGCTTATGCATTTTACATGCTTGTCGGTTGTCCACCAGCTCCAGCAACAGTTTAAAAGCTTCATGTAAATTCATGTTGCTGGTCAAGCACATAAAAAAAAAAAAATCCCAGAGGGGTCAGAGATGAACTTATTCTCTCGCCTCAAATGGGAGAAATCACATCCAGCCCACGCAGTCATGAAACAGATATTATTGCTAACTTGCAGCCCACTTTGCAGAGGGCATCTATACATGTAGGAGCCAGTGACCCACAAACACCATATGTACATGTTGGCTGGGGAAGCTGCTGCTGCTGCTGCTGTCAAGGCAATAAAAAAAAAATACCCTTGATTGATGCATTTACCTGTAAGCAGGTATAATCTGAGTCAGGTCTTCTTTGTATTGCTCCAGAGCCGCTCTTGCAGATAAAGGCTCGGCTTTGCCCTCAAGAACAGCCAGATGAACCAACATCTGGGTGTGAAATGCTGCTCCACTGGCCCAGTGTCTCAGAGATCTAAAGGAGCAGACAGCAAAATAACACCACTGCATTTTACACTGACTTCACTGTACTACATCATCCTGTATTCCCTCACCTGGAGTCGCAGTCTCCTCCCAGCAGACAGGTCTTCAGCTGGGTGAGGAGGAGGCTGAGCTGGGTCTCCAGTCTGACCGAGTCCTGAATCAGCTTGTCTTTGTCACTCAGGCTGATCCTGCAGCGCTTCAGGTATTCCTCCATCACCTCCTGAAGCTCCCAGACTCTCTGCTGCAGTGAGAAATCCAAGCATGTGTCATGTGTTGCAGCAATCTTTGGGGATTCACGAGTATTTTATGCATTCTGCGCCTCCTAATGTAACGTTTTATTTTGCAGGATTATGAGCACAATTGGATAAAACATGTAGTTGCACACAAGACTATTATATTTAACGTACTTGGTATGTAATGCTTTATATGTTTGGGGTTATTTTTAAGCCATTTTGCCATCATTTGACAGTACAGTGAAAAGACAGACAAGAAAAAGACAGAAAAGAAGGAGAGAAGAACGGGCAAAAAACGCCCAGCAAAGGGACACAAACCCAAGGCAAACCCATCGGAGACTATAGCCCCTGTAATCAACCACTTGAGCTATAGCAGCGGCCCATCTTTTATGTGATTAACGTTGATTTAGAATCTTTATAAACAACATTTATATTGAGCATAAACAAGCGAGGACTTTGTGATGGTGTTGGGTTTTTGTTGGGGATTCATCGAGTCATTCTTTACATTTTTTTTCATGTTGTGTTTCAAAAGTATCCCCTTCTTTGTTTCGCTTCCACTCTGGTCAGTTTCACCTGCGTTTCGTCACCCGATCAGCCCTTACGTGAGCACATAGCCTTCTCTGTCTATCTGTTTACCTGCCTGTCCTCTGTCGATCACTGTGTTGTTGGTTTGTGCTCGTTGGGCTTCAGTTTTTCTTGGCTTGTACGCAGCCTGTTGTTCCTGAAGCCCTTCAGCCGCCCTTTGTTGGAGATGTTCCCCGTCGGCTTTTGTTCTCCCTCATCCATCGGTAAGTTTTTATTAAGCTGTCTTTTGTTCCTTAAACCTGCCCGTCTGTCTGCCTGTGCGTTCTAAATGCGTCTGAGCTCAACGTAACGCCTTCATGCCTGGAAACCTCGCTGCACTCCATTTGATAAATAAAAGGTTGAATGAATAAAAAAACGGTTGAATAATTTTGCTTATGGGCCTTATTTATCTTTAATCCAACTGGTAAGCTCCACATAATACTCTTAAATAGCTCAAATGTGCATTACTAAAGGTTTTTTGCCTGCTTACCAAGGCTTTTAATATGTTTTCATTAAATGCTGTAGAATTGTTTTAAAATAATTTCGATTGAAACCGCACCCATAAATATTTCAGCAGGCGCGTATCCGTTCCGTTATTTGCCACCGGGCCTCACCTGGCTCGACGATGACCCCGCTGACTTCCCCTTCACACCCGATGACTGTTTCGATGATGTGTAGGCCATGTCCATCACCATGGTAACCACGAGCCCCACCAGGCCGGCCAGCCGAGGCTCGTCCGAGAAGCTCGACAGTCGGCCAATCAGGTCCCTCAGGTAGGTGGGCGCCCTGTTCCCGATGTTGCCCTGCAACTGGGGAGAAGAGAAATGAGGAGGAAGTTTCACTGCGTTGTGAAACGATGACAGAGCTCCGGCCTGCTGTTTCCTATTATCTGTCTCAATAACATCACAATGTTAGCAGAGCAGATTGCTCTCCCCTCCTCTTAAAGAACAGCTGTGAACAACATTCTGTCATCATCATCATCATCCTACTGGTCCTTGATGGCCACCATATTGATTTGCAACCTCTTTCCAAACCCCAACAGGACTCCATCTTTAATACGGAGCGGCGGCGCTCAGTTTTGCACTGTTTGCTTTCTTAAGTGTTTCAAGGCGAAAACCATCTTCCTCCTTCTGCTGTTAATCTCCAGTCTGCACTTCATGGCTGAATGGATTTAAAGGTGATCAATGAGCAGTTCACCTGATCAGAGGAAACACAACATGTACTTCTTTGTAGTCACTCTGTCTCCTCTGTGTTTGGCTCTTATGCTGCTGCACTCATTCAGCTAAATTATTCCCAAACATGCAAAGCTCTGATGTATATTGAATTCTTATTTTTTTTAAGCAAGTGCCACAAACATTGTGCTTTAACTGTTTCTATATTGATTTTAACTAAATGTTGTGTTCCTATCCTTTCTCAGTAATTAACAGCATAGCCTTTATTTGCCACCACAACAGTCACACAGCTCTTGTGTTTGCTAACGAGCTTTCTGCAGGTCTCCACTGGGATTCTGGTCCACTCCTCCAGGTCTTTGAGGTTAAAGGCTTTTTTTTCTCCATCACTCACATCACGGTTTCCTCCACTGAATTCAGATCTGGACTCTCCTCCACAATGCTGATATTGTTTTCTGTTAACTATTTATTGTCCACTTTGGCTCTATGTTTCAAATCTTTGCCTCGTTTAGGGGTCAAATGGTGTCCAAGATTTTCAGCAGACCGCCTGATGTTTTCCTCCACAATCCTAATGTTGTTCTCTTTTCTCACAATGGTAATTACTTGAACAAGTTTGCCTGGTTTGTCAGCTGAAAAATATCCCCAAACTATTACATTCCCACCACCATACATGACTGTGGGGATGGGGTTCTTGGTGTTGAAAGCTTGTCCGTCCTTTTCCCAAACAAAAGCCACGTCCCTGTGTCCAAACAATTTTTGAGCTTTTGTGTCCCTGTCTTGAAGCAATGGACGGCTCCTCTTTGGTAAACATCCCTGGAGCCTTTTTCAGGGTCTGCTTTGAGATATTGATACCAGATTTGCTCAGATTAAACAGGACAGCCTTGTTGGTGATCCTTGGAATCTTCTTGGTCTCTTGCACTTTCATTCTCAGGAGTCACTTTTGACTTCCTATCCTTACCTTTAAGATTCTGATTCTGCTTTGCACTGTGGCCACAGTCACTTGAAAACCCGTGGATGTGACTTTACAGCCTTTCCTCATCTTGTAGACAGCCACACTATGCATGGAGCCTAACAGCAAGCTCATGACTTTCAATACTACGTGACAAGAGAACCACTTCCTCAGCTGTTTTTAGTTTACAGTGTTTTAGAACGTAGTAGAACAGAAATTAGAACCACTTGATGTAGAAGCTGCATTTTCTCAAAAACTAGCAAAAAATTCAAGGGATGTGACCGATTTTGGAGATGGCATTTGTAATAACAAGGTAGAAATGGTTAAAATGCATCATTAACTCCTCGAAGATTAAATCTTTTGTCACTTGTTTATACCATTTGCACCCCAAAGAAACCTACAGGTTAAATATAAATTTGGATATCATTTAGATCTTGGTGTCACGTTTTCTTTGAATGTATTAACCTGCTGCAGTTGTTCCTGGAGGGAGGCCTGGGAGGCGGCGCTCTCCGTCTGATTGGTCAGAAGGACGGGATGGACGACCCCGAGGTCAGGTACGGCGCCACCTTCCAACATGGCGTCGTAGAGGAGGGAACCAATCGCATCCTTCGCTTGAGAAAGTTCCTCCTCTGATGAGAACAGCTGACCCATGATGAGTTCTGTGTTTGTGCAGCGACCAACGAGATTATTTTCCAAATTTATGGCAGCATCTGAGTGGAGAAGAGACACACAAGAGAACATTCAATGGTTTGTTTGTTTTCTTACATAATTATCATGACATTTAAGACAAGCTGTGAATGTCTGTAGCGTCTACACCACTCAACACACATGCAATATATCGATTTAATTCATCAGCATTTGCAAAATACCTCAAAAACTGCCCCCTAACGTTCCCATCAATGCAATGACTTGGTGTTTGGGACAACCGGCCTCTTTTCTACCCCTACTTCCCGTCTTCCTGCTCTGTCTCCGCCTGCTGCAGTAAACCCGTTCACCAAGACAACACTGCAGCGCAGCAGAACCCAGCAGTAAACCTACACCTCCCTCTAGCTGCAGTAGGCTGGGAATGCAGCGACTCCACTCCAAGAACCCCGGCCGGTTCGACTGAGCGATCTCAATCTGTTTTTGTTGCCCGTCAGCTGCCGGTGCATGAAAAACGAAGGCCTCTGAGATTAGCTGTTGTGCAATCTTTCTTATGGCGTTATCTTAAAGTGAATGCGTTATAGTGAAATTAAACTAATCGTCCTCGTGCTGGGGGACTCCGTGGAACAAGCCAGAGGTCCTTGGGAATGAAAGTAATAGCTACAAACTCTTAATGGCTGTGTTAAACATTGAAAAAATAGGCCAAGGGCTTTCAGCTCTTTTATTTAGCTAAATGGAACAGTGGCCTTGGCGGTGGTGGTGTGATGTTGACTTTTTTTACTTGATCAAATATGGGGCAAGGGGATTTGGGATTTTATGTAGCGTGAGCGATGTTCTTTGTTAACTGGGACAAGGGCTTGTGCACATTGTCACATCAGAGTTTTGTGTATATGACAGCTAAATGAAACGCCCCGACACGCTGTCCCGGGCCGTACATCACGTTAACGCGGACGTCTCAATCATTCAGGGTTTTGTGTGTTCGGTCGTGTGGTGCCATTTCTGCACAAGCTCCATATGCCACATGTGGCACCTGTCGGACACGATTAGGCTTTATCATTTAGCGTCGCAAAGCAGCAGATGGTGGAAGGGCTTAAAGGTCAAGCCAAAAAAAGAGAAAAATGTGCAAAATTCAGACGAGAACTAATGACGCTACAGGTGAATGGTGTAGCCAGAAAATCAAGGCGAGCAAGCAGCTGGCTAAATGCAACCCATCACTTTCCATAATTTCATCTTTTGTTGTCGGAAAGTGACTTGTCACTTACCTGGAGACCAGAAAACCTTTGTAACGGTGTCGCCAATCTGATAAGTACTTCTTGAGAACTGCAAGACTTTGCACTTATAAGTATGAAAAGAACAGACATGAATAATACAATTATTGATATCTGAATCCCATTTAGCTGCTTTGGCTCCTGATGTTGTGAATGCTGGATCACTGTCACGATGTCAGAGTTTACTGGGACAGAGCAGATCTGTAGTTAATGATAAACATTACACTTTAAGAATTTGGAATCCATTTTTGGAGCATATCTATTGAAAAACAACCCTGCCTCTGGGACATAAAGGCTCTTTAATGTGCTCCAAGGTGCCACAGTGAGTCTGATATGACATTTAAAACAACAGGCACGAAACAAACCAGAAACATTTTCTCCTTTTCCTTCTCTTCTTCCTCCTCCTCCACATTTTGTTTCCTCCCTCCAGTCTGCTTTCCATCCTGCTGCTCTCCCCTGTTCCTGCTGCTATTGTTGATTCTGATATCTTCTGTCAGTTTGTTGCAGTGTTTACCGGTTGCTGGGAGAGTCTGTGTGTGTGAACATTTCTCTCTCTGTATTCTCGGCCCTGTTGACACAATTCACACTCCTCCGAGAGCAGGGGGAAAAAAATTATCCAAATGTGCTCACGTCACAAACACAACAGCACTTACGAGAAACAGGCAACAATGCACACATGCGTACATGACTAAGTGGTGAAAATGTAGTGCTCTCTCGCTCTCTTTAGCTTTGTTTTTTTTCCCAGTGTCTCTTTGTAAAGGTCTCATTTCCATCTGTGAGTGAAGTAAAGATGAAAGAAGGTCCAGGCGAGGTCAGGAAATAGAAGAAGGGAGATAAACGAAAGAGGAGGTAGGGGGGAGAAGAAGAGGAAAGAAAGGCAAAATAAAATGAATAAGCGATAAAGTAAAGGTGATGTTTATGGCAGAGGGGAGTTGGAGGAAGATGACAGATGGACTCACACACAAACACTCTCAAATTGTGTGGCCTTTTAAATGACAGCCCTCTTGAAACCTCGCTGAATATTAATCATAACGCGCTGAATGTGTTATTTTATGAGATAATGGCACTTGAAAGTCCAATTTAATTTTCAATTAGACTGTAGATAATTCGAGGAGTGGACCTGCGACATTTACATCTGTGTGAGCAAGTGTCTGTACATGTAGACGAGGAAGATGGAAAAAGCTTGTGTGTGTGTTTTTTTATGTGGATGTCAGAAGTTATTGTTCTGTTGTTGAGATTAAGACCTGCTGTGATGTGTTCAGTGATAATTGGGGAACTGTATTGAATATCAATGCATATTGAACATGTGGTCTATGTCTAGACTGTATGTAAAAGATGTAGAATATGTAAAAAGCAAAGCTAAAATGGAAGAATCTTAAACCTGTGTTCTTTCTAACAGCCAGCAGGGGGCGACTCTTCAAAAAGAAGTCCAATTGCACAGAAGTCTATCAGAAAATGACTCTAATTCTCACTTGATTTTCTACCTCAGTGAACATTTTCCTAATCAGTTTATGGTCTCAGCTGCTAGTTTCAAGTCTCCTTCAGTACAGCAGGATGTTCATTTTGTAAATTATTGTCCCATTTAGAGGAAAATAGCCGATAAAACAGGGTATATTTTAGGGAATAACTACCTTGTGATTGACAGATCACTGCTATCCCCGTGTTCTCAGTCAGATCAACCCGTTACTCATAACGTCTGGTTTCAAAAGACCACGATGGGAGGGCCAACTGCTAAACTCAAGGCTTGAAAACAGCAGTTCCTTATCTACACGCACACATAGTGTTCACTCAGACCAATGCTCAAACAGATGCTAATGCCACAGGTCCACTGCTTCACTTATCAACTGTCTAACTGAAAATTTAGTTGGAATTTCAAGTGACATCACTGCGGTTACCTCCATCTTTAACAAGGGGGTGATCAAAAAGTTCCAAGACTGTGCCAATCGAAATCAAACACCTTCAAAGTAGTCTACTTGTACAGCGACACAGTAACACTCCCTGGAAGCCCCAATATGTTGACGTGTCAAACACCATCTGTGATTAGTGCTAAACTGTGTGAAAACAGCGACCCTTCCACCTGAATTTCATTTTGGAGATGAAGAATAAGTCACAGGGAGCAACATCTAGCAAGTAGGGCAAGTGGGGAGTGATGATTGTGTTGTTGTGACCAAAGAAACCTGATGTAATCACCATACTGTGAGCAGGAAGACTCATCTTTCCATTAAATGCTCTCACCTAGACACCGTAAGGCATTACAGTAGGACTCTACCTTGACAATTCAACATGAATGAACAAATTCCCACGGCACCATCACTTGAATGTTGTAGAAAACAACCAGCGAGCTCCCGGTGCCCGTGACCTGATGAACTTCATCCAGTTCAGAAACTGTGGGCTTTTCCAATGTGAAAAACTCTTGTTTCTCCTCTTGGTGGTCGCTGCAGAACCACCTATCATCACCAGATCCTGATATGAGGTTTGGCCTTTCCAGAATGTGATGTTTTCCTCTCTGCTTCGATTTGAGGAGCATATAGAAGCATCAGGCAGTCTCCTGGCTCGTAAAAGTTACTGCTCACACACGGTGCAGGCGTTTGTACGTGATGCGCTGTGTGCATCTCGTAAAGTCTATGGAGTATATTTTGTAACTGTGTGACCAACTTTCATTCTTTTCAGTAGCATTTACAAATTTGCTGGCAAAAACAGTCCAACTTGTTTGGCAAAAACAGTAATCCACTTTCTTTGTCTCTCCAAAGAATCAGCTCCGTCTCTTGGCCTTCTCCGGCAGATGGAGTTGCCCAGTTGTCATGGAGATTTTTTAAAATTGATTTGAGGTGGCCTAAGTTACACATTTTGGATAACAGAAAACTGCAGAGGGAAAAAAAAAAATCCTGGCTCTTGGTCTCCATTTAATCCACCCTCGTGTTTTTTAAAAAAAAAAGTAAAAACAACAGGGAAAAATTGCAAGGGACATTTATTAAATTAAAGATAAGACGGGAACAGTCTAGGCCGCAGCAAATTGCATCATTTGTGGCTACATAGTCGCCCTGACTCACAAAAATGTGTGTAATAACACCACTTAACAACCACATTCAACAAATTTTTGTCAAGTTAAGGTCATGTTTGCGTTTGAGAGTCGACTTCTGTACTCTTGTCCTGCAACACCGCTTTCATTATTGTCAGAACTCATTAGCCCACAGAGCTTTCTGTACATACACTCTTTGCATCCAAGGCTGCGCTAATTAGTTCAGCATGACAAAGTTGTGACACAAAGCTGCTGCTTTCTTTGCCCGCTATATTCATCTCTGCATCCTTTCCCTCCATTTCTCCACACCTCTTCATCATTTCTTCTCTTTCACCCTCCATTTTATGGCTTGTCTTCTTTATCTGCCTCTCTTTCTGCCTGCATCCACCTCCCTCCCTCCCTCCCTGCCTGCCTCCCTCCGATCATTTATGGAGTGTGGAGGAGAATAAAAACAAGTTTAATGTACAGTAATACATCATACCATGACTGCTTTGCCAGGCAGCATCCATTTTGTGAGGCTGTTGTGTTCACTTAGCAGCAGTGCGGCTAATTATTGCAAATGACAGCTGTTGAAAAGAGTATTAATGTCTCCTTTCTACATGGATACGTCCAGTTGTATGTGGCTGATTAAAGTAGTCACAGGCCAAACTTCAAAAAAAGAAAATGAGAGCGACACAGAAAAAGAGAGCCTGAAATGTGTCTTGTTAGGTAAAAGCCCCATAAATCCAACTTTAACTTTAATTAAAGCTGTCACTGGCTAAAGGTACTCTAATCATCATCCATCTTGGCGCCCTATAAAGTTTACATCTGAAGCACTTTGATGTAACAGGGTCTCTGGATGTGAGACGCTGGATGTTGTGAAGCTTTCTTAACAAGAAAAAGACGAAAAAGGTTGTTTTTCTAGAGGACGTTATGTTCTAAATGAACAATGGGATGCATTTGTCAGCTAAAGTTTATGTAGAAATAAAGAAAACTTGCAGGAAAAATCATGTGTTCACTGTCAAAGTGTGGATTTTAATGAGTATGAGTGACATATACACGACTGCCTCTGGAAGTTAAACACTTAGTCACCAAATCTTTGTATAAAATGTGTGATTTGATATGCAGAAAGTGGGGGAAAAAAGTGGATAATTGATGATAAATCCAGCTGGCCAACCTCCAGAAGCAATATTACATCAATCTACAGCTCTTATATAAGCATATTTGCTTATCGTAAGTCTCCACATTGTTAAGCGTATGCAGCACACGGTGGCAGGTCACGGCAGCCTGTCAACATCTGAGGCGTTTATAGCACAAGGCAACAAGCAGAACACTGTTCATCGAATAAAGTGAAGAGATTAAATATGTTTGGGGGTCATTAAAATGTCAGAGAGAAAAGAGGGAGATTAAAAAGACAGAGTGTGACCGGGCAGCAGGAGAGACGCAGATAAGAAAGGGACTTAGAGTAAGTGTCAAAACATATTTTGAAGGAGCATCTCCCTGTCTGCAGGAGATAATGGAGGGAAAGGAGAGAATTGCAAGAAAGCACTTACCTCTGCAGAGAGTTTTTCTCTCAGCTTTGGAGGAACACCTGCTCAGAGCTGCCTCCAGGTAAAGTACTGCAGCAGAGGTGTGTGTGTGTGTGTTGTGTCTGTCAAATCCGCAGTGGAGGAAAAACAGTGCGTACACTTGGGTCTGTGCACCACTAGATAATCCTTAAAAATGTATTATTCAAAAAGAAAAGTAATTACATAATCTGCAAGAATTACCCAGAATCTATACTGCATTAGATAGATAGATAGATAGATAGATAGATAGATAGATAGATAGATAGATAGATAGATTTAAAATGATAAAATATTGATTAAAAATAGAAGGAAAAAATTGTCGTAGATAACGAGGAGGGTAATGGTCTGATTATGGGGGAGTATTTTCAAAACATAAATAAATAATTTATCCTCATATATTGTCCTCATATAATTTTCATTTTATTTTAATGCTTTTATTTAAATTTTTATTATGTTTATATTATTATAAATATATGTCATTATTTCATGTACATATATTAAACATAAATTATATGTTGACACCCAGACCCACTCGCAATTTTGCAGTTGAAAGAGTTTGTAATCACCTAAAGTGTGCATTGAGGCATTTGACAGTTAAATGATCTCCCTTCAGTCCCTGTATGGAAATTAATCTGAGTGTAATTATGTAATTATTACAATGAAAACATCCATATGAACGAGTACAGTTGACATCCACACGGTGATGAGTGTTTGGATTAATATGCAGATTGTTGTGTTTTGGGTGTTTTCTTCTTTCCTTTTTCTCTCCGGTGTCACAGAGACCCCTGCTGGACGGCAGATCCGTCTCCGGTGTAAACAAACCGGCCAATATGGCGGCGCCCATGGTCGACTGAAGATGTGGCAAACTTCTGCTAGCACGGATGAGCTATTGTAGACATTTTTACAACATAATGGCTGAACCGAAAAGCGAGGGGAGTTCGGTTCGTTACTTCTGCACCGCCGGTAACGGGATGGAGCCGTTTTTAATGGACGAGGTGAAGAAGAAGCTGGCGGCTGAACATGTGAGTGTTAGCCGTTAGCCGTTAGCCGCCTGGATGCTGTTTAGCTGCATGTTAGCAGGAGACCAACCCACAGCTGCTGTTTAGAACTACACCGACTTTATGTTGGTTTTACAAAGACTCTGAGGAACAGAAATGTTTTATATTGACTGTGTTGTATGTGTGTACAAATCAAGAATTAGCCTTACTAGCTTGTCACAGTAAATAATACTGTTTATAGCTAAGTAGTGCAGCCAAAGAAATACAGAAAAGTTTTGCTATTTTAAAAAAAATGTATAGTTAAACTTTATTTTATTCCGCTGTTGTTCCTCTCCTCTCACATTAAGGATTGCTGTTCATTAGTGAAATATAAATATATTGCCTCTGTGCACACCTTAGTTCAGTCTTTGCCAATAAACAATCAATTCTTAAGTAAGACTTTAATTGTGGAGCAATTTTCATTCAAATAAAATGCAACACAAAGTGCTTTACATATTAAAAAATAAATAAAAATACACCACTCACCCTTCCTCAGACTTCGTTCTAATAACCATAAATATATGAAATGAGGAGACACCAGAGGCAGCTTGAGGCAATAATTCAGAAAAGGAAAAACAATGAGACAAGAATAAAACCTTGAGTTTTCTTTTTAAATGATTAACATTTTCTACGGCACTCAAGTCCTCAGACGGCTGTTTCATTATGAAGGATTATTGCCAAAGGTTATTTATGCTGCCCGTGTGTGTGTTAATGTTAGATGTGATGGTTTGTATCTCGCCTGTAGTTAGTTGATGATGGCCTTCACAATAGTCAGAACCTCACTGATGTTTATAATTGATACGGTAAGATAAGCCTTTATTAATCCCACTATGGAGACATTTGCAGTGTTACAGCAGCAACGGGCGTAGTGCAAACGTATCAGCAACAAACAAACATACATAAGTACTGATTATGTGGATATTCAGATATTGCACAGATTCCTCTGGATGTGGAAAAAAAACACTATTGCACGTGTCTATATAATGAAAAACAATTATATGGTGCAGATTCTTACATAAGAGGATAAATGTTGCTACTGCACAGACTAGATGTAGAAAAACTGATATTGCAAAGAGTTTTGTCTGTTAATGGAAGCGGTCTTCGTCTTAGTCAAAGTGAGTCACATCCACATAAAACATTGTAGTAAACCATCAAGTCTGTGCCAATATGATAGCACCTAATTTATATATTAGTCTAAAGGCTGATCAGCTTCTACTTTAACAATCCAGTATTGGTCAACTGAGGGTTTGAGTTTGTTTTATGTAACTTGTGGATAATACAGCTGCTAAAGAGTCCTTAAAAATGAGACATAATTTTTGTTCCCAGGTGTGTCAGATGCCTGGTAAAGTGTTGTTCAGCTCCTCTGCAAGGATCGACAAAGTCAGTGACCTGAAGGCTGCAGAGAGACTCTTCCTTCTGTTGAAAGACGACTCACCCTTGAAGATATCTGCACACACCAGCCCAGGTATGTATGCCTGTCTTTCACCTGAAGTGTAGTACCCACGCCCTGTGGTGTTTAACTGCAACTTTTGCATTGATTGTGTTTTCACAGCAAAGGCAGCCTCTGTGCTGCAGTCCAGACTGCTGGGTGACAGACATCAGTGGAGCAGTGCTGTAATGACATGGAGCCGCCTGCAGGGGGAGCTGGCGGGCAGCAGGACTACTGTAAAAACACCAAAACCTGAGGAGGGGAGAGGGAGTGAGGAACAGGGAGAGAAAGGGCAGAACTGCCTCGTAGAGTGTAGAAAAAGTCCAGAGGAGCAGAGGGAAGAGGAGAATGTAAATGGGAGGCCGAGAAGTGGTGAACAAAATGGAACACAGACACTGGAAAAGAAGAGAAAGAGGGACCATGAAGAAGAAGAAGAGGAGGAGGTGAAGGAGAGGAAGGTTGCAGCTAGTGTTGAGAATAAAGTAGAGAAAGGGAAGTCATCTGAGAGACAGAGGAGGAGAGAGGAGGAAGCAGAGACAGGGATGGATACGGAGTTTAGCAGCTGTAGAAAAAACGGTAAACATGAAACAGACGTCAGTGGCAGAGAATCGGTTTGTGATCAGCAAACAGCAGGACTGGAGCAGGATGAGGAAAGTAGCAGCAGGATGGTGGATGACAAACCAACAGAAAGTGTGCAGAATGGTATGAAGATGGATCATTTTTAAAGTTTTTCAGTACAACTTGTGTAATGTCAAGTTCTAAGAGAAGTATATTTTAATTGATGCTGTTCTTCTGTGTTCTCATGTTTGTCTTCATTTGAAGTGAAGACCACAGAAGACAGAGATGAGAAGCCACTGAGCGCCAGCAGGAACAAACCAGAGCTGCCTTCTTGTGTCCCGGTTTCTTTTAGGATTAGCTGCAAATGTACCGGATCTCTGTCCCGGTGCTTCAGCGCACAGGTAGAGAACATTACACATGACAAAGCAGAGTAAAGTTTGTGTATTGTTTCTGGCTGTTGTCTGCACTGTATGTGTTACAAAGACGTACAGTTTGTGTAAAGATAGAAAATCTTGTTAAAGCTGCAAATTGTGAGGCTTCCCATCTCTGTCCATCTCAAACGGGCTCTTATACTATACAACATTTTCTCAGTTTATTTTAGGGTTTAAAAGTTCACACATCACTTACTGCCGATCCATTAGTGGTTCATCTTTAAGTTTCACTGTCAGATGGACGTATTTTTTATTCTTCCTGAACTGCACACCCAAACAGACAGAAACAGAGATCTGTATTAAGCTGAGATGTCATTTACAGAAGTAGGCATATGTGTGTAATGTTCACAGGATTATTGTTTGTTTGCATTTTGTGTCTGATACAGGAGGTGAGCACCGTGATTGGAGCAGGTCTGAGCAGACTCCTGGGCTGGAAGGTTGACCTGAAGAATCCCCAGCTGGAGGTAAAGCTTTATTTATTATCAGGTAATTAACTGTGTGTCTCTACAGGTACGAGGGGGAAGTAAATGCTCCTTCTCTGGATAATGTTGTTGACTGACTGCTTTCTTTCCTGTCATTTCATTCATGATGTTGCTCTTTTCTGCAGGTTAATGTCTATTTGAGTGATGACCACTGCCTGCTGGGGATTCCACTGACCAGGTTAGTGGTCGTTTTCTTTACATTTAATACCTATTATTAATTCTGTAACACACTGGGCTGCCACTAATGATTAATTTCACTGCTGATGATTCTGGTGATTATTTTCTTGATTGATTAATTAGTTGTTTTTTCTATAAGATGACAGGAAAATGTAAAAATATTGATCAGTGTTTCCCAAATCCCAAGATGACATCCTTAATTGTCTTGTTAACATCCCAATGATGTTCAGTTTGTCGTCATGAAGGAATAAAGAAACCAGAAAATATTTTGATTTAGGAAGAGGGAATAAAACATTTTTGACTTTTTATATTTACAAGAACTGCTCGGATTCAGTTGTCAGAACAGTTTTGTCACTTTAGTGATACAACTTGCAACGCTGATGTGCTTGATGCCTTTCATCATGCTTTAGCAAATTTATGCACCCCAAATAATGCTAAAACTGTTGAATATCCAGTTCTCATAACCACTGGATCTATATACGGTGGTGGGTTACAGAGCTACTTCATATTGCAGCTTTAAATAATTTGTAAGGCCCACGTGAGTTGTGGCTTCTCTCTGTTCCCTTCAGGTTACCTCTGGCTAAGAGGAGCTACATTAAAACCACAGGACTGAGGTCTACCATAGCCTGGGCTATGACCTCACTGGCTCACATTCAGGTACGAGCACACACAGCTGCTGGATGGCTGTCGCTTCACTCTTCATGTATGGTTTCTACAGTTATGACTTCTCAGACCTGCGAGGAAACGACACTGTTGTGTGCATGCTTTTGTTTATTTATGCAAATCAGACGGCATCATCAAATAATGCAGCCCTCCCTCTTCTTTGTCTTTGTCGCACAAAGATATTAGTTTTGTTTGTTTTATCCCCTTAAAGAGGCAGAGTTAGATTTAAATGTGACCATTCAGCAGCTACACTAAAGCGTATTTGTTGTCTGTTACCATGCAGCCTGTATGGAAAGCGTTTGCATGCCAACCGGTCAAACTGTGATGTAATGTCGCCCTTCAGTCACGGCTGATCATGTCCTGTATGTTATCCTCTGTTTCCCAGCCAGGCTTCCGTGTGATCGACCCCATGTGTGGGGTGGGAACCGTCTTAATAGAAGCGGCACGAGAACACGAGGTCAGGACAGAAATCAATGCGGCGCTCGTGTAAATCTGTCATGCGGAGAAATGTCTGGAAAGTCATCTTTTTAAGTATTAATACGTTTGGAACTGGACAAAGCATGTAAAGCATCTGATAAACGGTTCAGTCCTGGTACACATGACTGCTGTCTGTGTTTTTTATGTTATGCAACGAACATAGTTGAGATATGCAGTCATGGGTTCTAATTAATGCTAGTTTTAGATGATTTCATTTGTTTTTTTTACTGATTACTTTACATTTGATAAATAATTTTTGAATATGTAATTTTTTTACTTATAGAAATGCACACATCATAAAGATTAATACACAAGTTTGGAGTTTTCAGTCATAAATAGTGTGAAGCTGCTGCTGTTAGAATGCGATCAAACGCTGTCAATGGGATGTTCAGGCTGCCTGCTTCCTGGGGACGGACGTCGATGATGGACAGCTGCAGAGGGCCAATGAGAACATAGCGTTTGCAGAAATGGGAAACAGGATACACCTGCTGAAAGCTTCATCTATGGGTAGGAAACCTGCTCAAAATGACCTTTGGAACAGTACATTTTCAGGTTGCCATGAAACATCTCACATGGTTGGCTCTGAGCTGATTTTCATACCCAAAGAGACACACAGTGGTGCCGCTTTACAAACAGTACAAGCATTTTTATAGTAGAACCCAAAGATGTCCCTGCATTCATGATCAGTTAGTCAAATACATGTAAAGTATGATGTAAACCTGCTCTAAGTGTCAAGCGTATAGCAGTTTGTACACACATGTACTTAAAAAATGGCACGATTTAGACTTTTGACATGACATTAGTGATGCACAATGGTATTGGCCTCATCACTGATATCAACATTTAAAGGTTTTAAAATGAAAAATCAGCCCAGATGGAACACATGGACAGGCAGCATGAAAGTTCACAGTTTTGTTTAAAAACTATACATGAATAAATATAGTATGTTTTACATGTAATTGAAGTAGTTTTCATATTTGAAATGCTGTGTATGTTATGTCTGCACCTGACAATACGAGCTGGCATAATAATATGTTGATCCCATCAGAGGAGAGATTCTATGTTTTCAGCAATTAGGTGGAAAAATATGTACATATATCTCTATCTGCGTCGGCATTCAGCCAAGATGAGCTGGAAAATAACAGCATATTGGATACTGGAGAAGTTCCAGCATCATGTGAGCCTTTATGAAATGCAGCAGCTTAGAAAATAGATTGTTGTTTCTTCTTTTGAAGAGGAAAACTGTCTGCTTTTTGGAAAACTGACAAATGTAGGTCAGATTAAAAGACAAAAGCTTTTAAAGCTTTATTTGAAACTTTAATTTGTGACACTGTTACATATTAAGTCACTGATATTCTAGAGAAATAGATGAATAACTCTCATGCTGTGGTGCCTTTCACTTAATCCATACTGCGTACGGTGTAGCTTTTAAAACCTGAACTCCTGACTTTAACTGTGGATCCAGGGCTGTGTGTTTTGGATGGGAACCGCTGAGTGGGCGGTGAGTGTGAATCCTGCTGTCATGTATTAAATTACCTGTTGGCTTGTTTGTCCTCCTCTGTGTGTGCAGCGCTGCCTCTGCCCGACGCCAGTGTAGACGCTGTGATCTGTGACCTGCCATTTGGCAGGAAGTTTGGCACCAAAACAAACATGGCTGCCAGTCTGCCACTCATCCTCAGTGAGATGGAGAGGTCTGTTCCTCTGTTTCACTTGTTTCTTTTAGGACTGTTCGGTGAATCAGAACATGTGGTTTTTGTGTGTGTTCATGTCCTGTGCAGGATTTATGTGTCAGGAAAGATTCTCAGCTGTACAAATGTAGACATTATTTTTTGTCCTTAATATAACTAACATCTTAATGCATTAATCTTCATGGAAATCACAGAAAGAAAGAGTTATAACGCCCATTAATCTAATGAATGACTGTGTGTTTAGAGTCCTCTGTATCGGTGGTATCCTGGTTCTCCTCCTGAGTCCTCAGTTGTCCTGTCTCCTGAAAAAACTTCTGACTGGACCGACGTCTAACCAGGAAGCAAAGCCTCCAGCTGGGATGGAACGCAGCCCGTCTCCTTCTGTATCTCCCACAAAGCAGCAGACTTTCCAAATCCACCCGGAGGTCAAATCCTCACCTCACCACAGTCTGCTGCCCTCGTTGTCCTCCCTGAAGCATGAAGCAACTTTCAGAGTCAGTTTAGGAGCAATAGATGGACTCATCCATAAATATGTCAAAACAGGCTCCTGATCAGTGATACTAGAAGCTACAGTTCAGAGTAATTAGTTTGTTTGTGTTGCTTATTGTGGAAAATGTGACGAGTCTGTAACATGTTTAGGTTTGCAGACATTTCTTAAATCGAAGAGTATGTAAATAAATATATATTTCTAAATAACTGCCGAATGCTTTGGAAGTGTGGATTGAATTTTTAGCATTCCAGAGTCCTCTGCTCTTCAAACAGTGCTCCAGTTTGTTGGTTAAAGATCAACTCCTGAATAGGGACTTTAAATCTCTTGTTTCTTTCACTTTAGGTGTGATTTTTGGGACAGATGTGTTTCAGACAGGATGAGTTTGATCATACACACTTTATTAACAACAAAAACGATGAGAAAATATGCTTGCAGGGACTTTTCAACCTTCTTGCTCTGTGTGTGACATTCAATTCCCAAACTGTCCGGTTTCCATGAAGAAGCAAATCTTAAAAAACAGCTCACAAATGTAGGCTTTCATTTAGTAAAACCTCTCAGTAGTTTTGTAAAGCAGTTCCAGTTTTTCGCAAATATTACTCAAACTGGGGTAAATCGTGCTTTTCTTGGAGACTTTTTCATCTTCTAATTTAATACACATTTGCTGATCTGATAATAACATTGAGATGATGATGCTCGTGCTAATGAAGGAACATGTGACCCAGTGCAGCTGCGTCGCTCACTAATATGTTTGCAGCAGACTTTGGACCACTAGAGGTTTATGGCACAGAGTAGGAAACAATATCAGAATCGGCTTTATTGGCCAAGTATGTGTACACATACAGCTCTGTTTTCGTCTTTGCTCGCAGCGTACTTGCACAGAAAAAACACACATGCAGTCAAACAATGGCTTCAAGTTTAAAATAAAAAGGAAATAAAGTTTAGTTGTTGATGCTTGTTTAAAGTAAACCAAAAATTGTGTACAAATTGTGCAGGAATACAGTTATTACTAATACATACAAGGGGGTGATGCTTTATATACATGAGAAAGGTGGATGACAGTGCAATGAGGCAGAAATCAGTGTTTCTGGAATGAAATATGAACATTAATATACAATATATACGTTGGTTTAGGGTTAGAGATTAAAATAAAAAACAAAAACCTCCTGATGTCATTTTAATCTGAACGATAGTCTGTGGGAAGAAAAGCTTCGACTGCACAGAAAACACTCGTGATTGGGATTGATAAATTATTGGATTTGATCTTTTGTTGACGCAAATAAAAAGTTTTCAGTGGTGGGACCTTTGTTCTGCCCGCAACAGGGACCCCATTGACTCACAATGATGCCATCTGCTACTGTTCAGCCCTACTTAGCCCAGTTTTACAGTGAGGGGCTAGACAAGGCCACGCAGAGCTTAGTATTCCATAGCTGCAAACTTTCTGCTTTTCACTGCCCGTGCAGATTAGAAAACATGGCTTCATTTTCACTGTATAGATCCAATAGTGACATTTATGTTTGGGTTATAATTAGCTGTGATTTTCTCTTGTGTTTTTACTTTTAATTGCACGCATAAACAAAATGACAACTGTTTTTATTTTTCAGCTTAAATTAGAACACGTATCTGTTGAATCCATTCTTAAATACAGCTCCTAAATCCAACAGCTCCATCTCCCTCGTCAGACACCATGGAGAGGGTACGCCATGATGTCCATTGCGCATGCTCATTGCGCAGTGGAAGCCATGTTGGAGCTACAGTGGATTCGGGCTGGGATTTTCTGACGCCGTATGTTTTTCTTAAAATATCTGTTTTCTAACGTCGTCGGGGTTCGTCAAACGTGCGCTACCGGCGCCGTAATCGGCCGTGGAAATGATGAACTCCAGTGTCGACCTGTCCCGGCGGAATCCGCAGGAGGATTTCGAGCTGATCCAGAGGATAGGAAGCGGCACATATGGGGATGTGTACAAGGTAAAACTGCAGTGAGGGAAGCAGCGACATGGTTCCATTTTCGGACACGGAGTCGTTAGACGCCACAAACTAATTTATTGAGTTTTTTCGTTCTTTCAGTGGTGTCGTAACAGTATTACATAACATGTAGTGGTCATCAAAACATTTCTGATATACAGTTTGCTGCAGGGCTCCGTTTTGATGTTTACTGGTGCAGTATTTAATCTGCTGCTCATGTGTGTGGTTCCATTATCGGACACACCGCCGCGACTGCACTACACTGATGGCTTGTGACTGTTATTGTTTTGGCCTTTCTCCTCGACTATTTACCGACACTGTGGACATCCGGGTTTGCCTTATGGAAATGGCTTTTAATTGCTTCAGTGCCCGTTTGATGAGAAACCGTAAATAATCATAATCGTCAACAGTGACTGTAAACCGTTTTGTCGGGGCGCTTACGTTAAATTTGATTTTGTCGAGTAGAAATCCCATTTACTTTGTTGTCTTACAAATAACATGCGAATCCCAGGGGGACGTGATTGTTTACACGCAGTGAGCCGCGTTCCTCGTCTGAACATTATGCTAAAAAAGCTGCGGTTTACCGTTTGAGGTTGCCTGAGACGTGTCCGATAATAGACGCCTGGCGGCTAGCTGTCCGACAACGAACGCGGTTCAACCGGATAGCATCGCCAAGCTAACCAGGCGTTTAGCTGCTTCGTGGGGGAAACACAGCGACAAAATGTCAACAAGCAGGGCTTTGCTACCTGTACGGGAAACACAGACAGCCCACTAGTATCGCAATTAATCGTATTATGGCGGAATTATTAGTCGGATTTGAATAAAAAGTGCCTCCGTTTAGCCCAGACAGAGACTGACAGCTGCCTGCCTGGAGAAGCACTCGGGCTAAAGCGAGCTACAACAACAACGTGAATATCAGCGCATTGTGCTGCTAGTCTTCACCTTTTAACACCTCTGATGACTAGCCACAGCTATTAAAGAACCGGGGTGCACATTTCTATGCCTGTATGTGATATAGGTCGCGTTAGAGCCGCTCTCTTTGATCCCACACTTTGCCAAGGCCCAGCGCTGGGAGCAGACAGCCTGGGATCCGGACTGGGAGGCAGTTCCTGAATGGCAGCCCATTACAGACGCATCGGGTGTCATAATGTTGATTATATGCAACGCTGAACAACTGCAATTATAATCATATGGCACGATTTCGTAAAATGCAATGCAGGAACGCAGCCATGCAAAATTTATAGTATGGCAGAAAAGTGTGAAGTATTGCTGCAGAACATAAAAACAAATGGCACCATGCAGGATGAGGTGGCTGTAAATCTACAGCTGAGCACCACAGACAAACAAAAAAATACAAATGCACAGTAAAATTAGAGTATTTTTCATTCTTGATGACTTCAGAGACATACCTGGTTGAATTGCCCAACAGCCCCCTACAGTATTTAGTTAAGCATCCACGCTGGTAGTTCTGTAGCTGTTTGTGTAGCAGCTGCTCTGTTGTGGAATTTAATTTAGCTGCTGTGTAAGGGAGAGGCTTCTGGCCCACTGGAGATTCATTAAACACTTTAATAAGGCTAGATGATGTTTGGTTAACCTCCAGGCTCTTTGTGGCAATTACAGGAATCCTAAAGAGCAGAGATGTGAAGCATTTTCAGTCTTTTTGGACTCGTAGCTGCCGTTCATGTCAAAAGTAACCCGGTATATGTCGTTATTTCTTTCTTTTTTTGGTTGTGTGTTTTCCATATTGCATCCCTCCCGGCTGCAGCTTATCTTGTTTCTAATTTAAGTTCAGTATCTTGCCTTGTTGCAGACAGATAGGTCTGACAGAATGTGTTCGGCAGGCCGGGCGCTCGGAGCCGACTCGATTGCCAAACCTGTCACAAACAGTGAACAGCTGATTAACGTGCACGAGTGTACCGTTTAAAAACGTTTGTAATTGAGAAAAACATTCTGCATTTCAACATAAACATGAAAAGAGAGATAAAACACATTTGTAATTAGTTGCTGATATCGTATTTATCCATGGATAAGGCTGATTTAGTGTAAAATCTGTGAAATTACAGCGTGGCTGATGCTCCAGTTCACATTAACAGCAGGGGTTTGCTGCAGGACAGCGCTCAGACCTGAAACCTCTGGATTAAAGGATGTGCTTCTAAGCACCGTGGCTCTTGGTAAACCTCATCGATGCCTATATTTGGTTCTACCACTGTGTGAAAAAGTGTGGCTTGGATAGGAATGTTTGAGCAGGAAACAAAGCATGAACTCTGCTAGCTTGTTTTCTCCTCTGTTTGTAGCCATGCCTCCCTGTCTGTGTCTATTAGAAACCCAAGGAGGAGGAGGAGAGGGGGTGGGATTGGCTGACGGTGAAACCGGCCGTCTGACCGCAAGATCACAAGTTTGATCCTGAAAAGAGTGTTCTTGTAGGGGTATCTCTGGGAGGAACTGGTACTTTTTAAGCTGCCAGTGCTACATGCTGATAGGTAATGTCAATAAACTGGGTCGTTTCATGCCAAAATTCATGCCGAGGATTCCGATATTTCCCTCAGGACCCCGATAACAGTCCTGGGAGTAAAACAACTCTCCATTTCAACTCAGACTAATGAAATTCTTGAGTCGCCCCTAAAGGCAAGGTGAGGCAGGTTGCATTATTACAGATAACCCCGAGGCTGTTTAGTTAAGAAGGACAATGCAACACTGAGGGCTGGGCAGCTTATCAGTGTGAATAATGAAGTTATTCCTTTTGATTATTAATGTCATTGATTATTAATGTCATCTACATATTTACCACGAGTATTAAGACAAGATAAGATTCCTGAAATACTTGTCTATACCAGCGGAGCACGTTGACTCCTCCTTTGCACAGCGCGGTGTAAATAACGGCAACTTGACACGTGATTTACTGTCCCGAACACAAATCATTATCCACGTGTCGATACTGGAGGAAAGCCACCCTGCTTCCTCTGTATTAGAGGGGACAGCGTTAGTGATTTTTTTTAAACCCAACATCATCCTGTTTTCTCACCTTCTGTGCCTTGAAATGCGTCTGGAAAGCAACAGTTTAATTCAGTTTCCACCTACAGAATCCCAGTAACATGATGCCAATAGGCTGCACACGGCATGCTTGTGTTTACCAGTCGGACCGCTCTGTGGTGCTTTAAAACCAAAGACGAGCTAAACAGAACCCATATTTGACATCGATGAGCCTGGTTTTCTCCCTCTGATGTTAAAGATACCATTTGTATTGATTTGCCACCTCATGCGGGCAGAGTGGAGAAGCGACAACGCTTTTCTTTCACGGCCCCACTTTGTCATTTGCGACTGCTTCGAAACAGATTCAATAAATGCAAGCACCAGATAAATATGTTGCCCTAAACCCACAGAAACATGCTCCAGATGCCTTCACTGTACGAGTATTTTCCAGTAAACAAGATGACTTGCGTTGCTGTAGATTCGCTTGTTTTCTTGCGGTGACGGAGCTTGTGGCTTCAGATTGACGAAGCAGAGGGAGGCGTCGGCCTTCGTTGGGGATAGAGATCAGTTAATCAATTTCAGGAGCAGCGTGTGCTTTAGAAACATGCCAGCCGTCTGGGTATTTTTGGACTTCAAGTCAGGGGCAAAGCAATGCTCCTGTGCCTGTTCACCATCCATATTTTAAACTGTTTTTTTGGTCAGTTTAGGAGCTGAATATCCCAGTTTTGTGCAACATTAATCGAACTAACATGGTAAAACAATGTGCCTTTTCAAGCTTTCTTTAAATGCGTAACCTATTCCAGATTGAACAAGCGTGGATTATCCTGGGTTTGACTTTGATGCCGCATGTCCCGCCATAAAAGTAAGCGTGGCGTCCACAGTCGAAGCAACGCTAAGTGGATGTCTATTCACTCCCTCCTAATGTACATAACGGCTAATGTCCTTAGCAGTCACAAACGTGGGGACGGTAATGATTTCCTTTTGGCCAGACCTCGGTGTGTGTGTGGCACAGCTGGGCAGCCGTGGTCCAGGAATGCAGGAATCCTCACTTCCTCCGTGTATGCGGTTGTGTGTTTGTCCTATTGTTTCACAAGGAAGACGGTGGAGCAAAGAGCTGCAGTGCAACACACACACACAAAATAAGGTGATTGTATCATCGCATGCATAGACACACACACACACACACGCAGATGGCCGTAGAGTCACAATTAAAGCTGCTGGCCCACAACCATCCTGTTTTTGTCACTGTTCCTCCAGTTGTTTGCTCACTGAGGTGGATATACAAAACCTTAGTCTGCGTGTACACAAAAAGCTCCAAAGCAAAGCAAAGGCTCCAGAAATCCTCTCTGGCGGCAGATCGGATATTTAGTCCCCATCTTGGCACTTGGGGTTTCTGCTCTCCAAGTGCGATCCGTGTGCTGTGCAGGAATTTGTCTGTGTGCCACTGGTGCAGTGGCGTATTGATAACTCGCATAGTTACACAGTAGTTAATGACACAGTGTGGTGGCAGGGGACAAAACCAGATGTACCAGTAAAAATAGCACAGTGACTGTGCATTCAGGCAGCATCGTGTTAGGCTGGGTTTCTGTGTTAATGCTGCTAAAGAATACTACGTTTTAAGGGCTATAAATAAGGAAATGAGTTTGTGATTGGAGATGTTGAGTGTAGATGTACTTTTGGTTTTAATTTTAATGCATAAGTTGAGTCATTACACTTTAATAAGGAAGTGCAGAAGTGATATCTTCAGTCTTATAGAAGCTATAAGAGTCTAATATGAAGTCGTGCATTATCAGAATTGGCATATCAATCTCCTGCGCGAAGCCTTTTAACTATGTAAACAAATGCCCGGGCCAGTGAGGTTGGCAGTATCTTGAGTCAGGGTGTGCCCAGTTATTAATAGTGTGGCTAAACCGCGTTGATAAAGGTCAACACAAAACCCAGCAGCTTCTTCTGCTCCTTGTATTAAACGCTTAATGACTAATAAAACGTCTGCCGAGGATAAGCCATTGTTTTGCGCGGTCTACGGTGCAAGACGGTGGCCGGTGTGACGCCTCTCTGCGGGGCGGTTCAACACAAAGGAAAACAGTGGTGTGACAGGTGAGGACGTCTGCGGGCCGTCCCCCCCACCCACAAACAAACCCGAAAACCTCCACTCAGCAGGTTTTGAAGTGGAGGAGCTGCTGCTGTCAGTCACCAGTGAAATCTGGAGTCATTGTTGTTTTAATCCAGCAGCAATTAAGTTAGTATTAAAAGCATGTTTACAGACAGGTACAGTCACTTGTTAATGAGGACTTCTTCATGTGTTAGTAGTCAGTAACACAAAGCACCGTGTTATTACACTTTAATTACATAGTTATTAATTCATTGTGGTTGGCTGTTATATGTTGTTGTATGCACTGGACTGAAGTTTTTGAGTCTTTTTTCAGAGCCATCCTGAAGCACCCTTTACAGTTATGATAGATAGCTTGATTGGAGTAGGGTTTTTTGTTTTTTTGTATTGCCTGTTTAAGTTTATTGTTTTGGATTTTGCATTTGTTAATGGTGAAGAATGGGGGTAGGACTTGACAAGCCGAGGCTTCTTCCTATCCCTTTTCGAACGAGTCAAATGTGTATTATATTGAAATTGGCTTTTTATATTTTCTTTTTCTTTTCCATTTGTTTCATCTATTTTAATCGTTCGTTCGTTCGAAATAAAGACTAAAGAAGAAGAAGATAATGCATATACAAATACATCTTTTTGGCTGGGGATATATCTGTGTCGTCTGGTACCAAAGCAAATGATCTTAACTTGAATGTTGTTTGGAGTAGGGCTGTAGTCTCCAGACTGACTGCTCAACTGATTGATTTATATGCTGTTATCTGATCATAACTTTGGTTGAGCAATGTGACATTAACAGGTATAAAAGCGTTTGGAAAACATCCTGCGTTTTCTCGGTTGTCTGACTTCTAGAACATTTATTGAACATTACTCCGACTTGGGAACAAACTAAATGAGTGAAGCTGGATCTTTGTGAAAACACATTAAAAAAAACAAAACAACTTTGCCAGCAGCAGTTTGTATATTACATCACAACCCACATGACAGATCATCTAAAAAACAGTAGACCTGTCTGAACTTGTCCGTCTTATATTCCTCAACAGTTGTTATGCTGGGATCAGGAATTGATTTAGTTTGGAAATCTTTCAAATAATTAGGTTGAAATGATTTATTATGCTTTTGTGTTGACATATACGTCAGTTTGCCTACCAAGGCTAGCAGGTAGAGTGCTCTCAGCGCACATTTTAGTTAATCTTCAGATAACATGCAGATTTGTTTCTCCCCCCGTGACCGATCGATTAGTTGAGATTTTCTTTGCTTGACT
Source organism: Stegastes partitus (assembly GCF_000690725.1). Taxonomy (NCBI): domain Eukaryota; kingdom Metazoa; phylum Chordata; class Actinopteri; family Pomacentridae; genus Stegastes; species Stegastes partitus. The sequence goes on along the minus strand of NW_007578523.1, from coordinate 97,476 downwards.
GCAGCAGCCCCAGTGTTTCCGAGCACCTTGGCGATCGTACCTCTGCCGGAGCACAACTCTGCTGCTGAACTGGTTCAGTAAATCTTGGCACCGTTGTAGCAGAAGTGTCAAATCCTATTTTGAGATTGCGTGCTCATGTGATGGAGCTGGGGGTGCTCGAACCTGCCTCGGGCTCAACATTTGTTTGATTCCAGCCAAATACGTCTTAAGAATCGTTGCGAGAACAAGCAAGGGTGGCAGGAAAGTTTGTCTGTTTATCTGGATTAATATGTTGCTTGTAATGTAAGAGGATTGTAGTTTTCCTGACTCCTCTAAAGCTGCAGCTACATGCACGGACTGTCTATACGTTCATATTCATGCATACAGTTTGGGCGGGTCGGTGTAGCAGCAGTGTGTGAAGTGTGTGGTATGGGGCTTCACGGGCCGACACGAAATCCTAACGCCACTTTTGCAAAAGGAGCATCGGCCATATACGTCCAATCAAACATCAAGTGTTAATTTTTTTAATTTGAAAACACTACTCCAGTTTCAAGAATGTTCTCAAGCAATTCAAAACCAGCAGAGCGATTCAGTTAAATGTTGTGCCTCGCTAATTTCAGTCGGTTAACTCATTTGCAGCGTTATTTAATTCCACTGTTTTCCTTTCAGAGTCGCATTGGAAGCAAACGCCGTTATATTGTTGTTGGCCGAGTCCATCACTCACTGTAGGAGGAAGGGAATTCGATTTTAGATGCTGGATTAAATGACTCCTCTGGGTGGATTAATATGGAGGAAGGCTTTGAATGCTTGAAAGGAAAAGTTTCTAATTTGAAGCAGTCCTGAGAGGCTCTGGATCTTTCTGTTTGTGTGTGTGTGTGTGTGTGTGTGTGCGCATTTCTGGGCGTTTCGCTTGAGCGAGTGGGTATTTTGTTAAAAGACAGGTGTGGTAATTAAACACACTCCGCCGCATTCAGCTTTCACCTCACCTGTTCCCCTCCTGGGGGCTTGTGCCTTTGTGTAGGCTGAGACATGTAGTTAAGACCGAGCCGCCTGGAAAAACAAACGGAGAGTCGCACCTTCACCAGTTTGACTTCCAAAACTGTCTGTTTATGAGCGCAGTTCTCATGCTAATTAAATATGCTCATATCTAGCAATGGTTGTCCCCTCAACTTGTAGCTAATTATCAGATGACAGCATTAGAAAGGTTACCTTCATTTGCTTTGAAAAGCGACGAGGCTTCACTGGGTTATGCAATGTACAGGTTGGTAAAGTCTTGTGGAAAAATCCTGTTTCAAAATGCTTCAAAAGTGACAGAAAGGGTTTTGTTTTGAGCTTGGAGTTAATGTATTTTTGGAATAAGTTTTGGGGATGCAAAGACTTTCGAAGTTAGTTGACAAAAAGTTTGAGTTCAGATCGTTTCAAGAAATAATATGTAAATTGGGAAACGCATGTTGCTGCCGTTATGTCATGTCATGTATTGAGCGGAAGGAAAGCAGAAGTTCTGAAGTCAGACTTAATGCATTGATTGTCGTAAAGGTCAGAGAAGCATGTTGTCGATTCGGAAAGACACCTCAGATCTCTTGGGGAGATCTTGTTGGGGGGAGTAAATGGCTCATGTGTTACCGCCCCAGGCCAGGCTTCAGCAGCTGGTTATGCTGGACTGCTCCTACATGGAGGTGTGCTAGGTGTTAGGAATAATGGTGAGCTTGTGTGTGTTGGAATAAGAGTTAGAAAATGTGATTTAGATCGACGATAAGATGATAAGTGAGTGTGAGAAGTTTCAGCCAGCAGCTTTTTGTAAATAACATCTGACACGTGAGAGGAGAAGAGGTGGCAGGAATGTTTGCCACTTTTACTTCACATTTACTGAAATTGCATATAAGACTATTTGTCAGCTCATTTGGTATCTAAACTATATTCCCCAGCTGATTCCATTCACTTGTAAATAGGCAGAGAGCAGGTTTGTGAAGCCTTGAACATGAACCTGGGACCCGAGGTGACTCTGTGCAGCTCAGAGGACCACCGCTGCCCCGATACGACCCCTGACCTCGTGTAAGTTAAACCATCGGCGTCGCCTCCTCAGGAGTTAACCCCTCAAGACTACCATCACACAGGATTAACTGTGAATGGTACAAGCGTGTTCTGTCGGAGCTAAAGTGAAGGCACATTAATTGCGAGGGAGAGGAGAGTGAAATGAAATGCCCCACTGATCCTCCACTGAGCCGGCCATATGCTGAGTTTATGACACACACAAGCACACGTACACGTCCTAATAGAGCCTCTAATGATGGACGCCAGCCAGGTTTCTCCACATTATTCCACTTCTCTGTGCTATTTGCAACTTGCATGAATTTGGGGCACCTCTTGGTTCCTGAACTAAAAGCTAGTTTTTCTTATGACTCACAGCTGGAGCTCTGGGATTGGTCGGAAACTCCCAGTTCAACCAAAAGTCCAAATAATTAGCAACCGTCTTACAAAATATGTAGATCTTTAATACAAAACCAGAGACAAACCTGTGTACATGCATGCTTTGGGGGAGAAGAAGTTGGCAAAAAGTATTCAACCTCAGAGCTTAAAACTCTGTTACATAAGCTAATGACTGTTTTCATTGTCAAGTCATCTGGCAGTTTTGTTTTTCCCAATTAATCGATTAGTTGTTGGAGATGAAGTCCTCAAATGTCTTGTTTCGTCCATAACCCAAAATATATTCACCTTCTTTGGTAGAAAAGTCAAGAAAACAGTTCAACATAAGAAGCTGGGAAGTTTTCTTAAACACTCAAGTCAGTTTATTTATTATAAAGATAGTTTTGCAATTGATTTCATAGTCGACAACCAGTTCCTTCATCGTTGCAGCTCCATATGTAAGCCGCTAAACATGAGGGATAAAGATTATTGCGTGTTCAGTTCTTTTAAATCTTTGAAATTCAGCAGCATTGGTGACACATTTTATTAACAATTGAACAATTAGTGACGTACAGTTTCTTCCTGTTTGCACCTCTGGCTGATTTCCTCTTCATAGCAAAGTAGAAAAAGTCTGATGTTAGTCTACATATTAAAAACTAACCTGTTAAGTCACTACTGAATATACATTAAATGTGTTCTTTATTTCAGAAGCGGGGAAGTTATGGTGTCAAGATGAACTATTCTTATACAAATGTTATTATCAATGCCATTATGATTGTTATCTGTCACAACAGGAATATCAGAACAGTTTTCTTTTTATTTAAGTCATATTTGTTTTTATCAGTTTTAAGTTTCTGCACAACTGTGGCTTCCTTTTTTTTAACTGGAAAAAAAACACAATCCAAAAACATATTATTTTAGTGTTGATACTGAAACTTAAGAGTAAAGTAAGTTCTATTCGTCAGCGCGTACTCGGCATCATCAGCTTTTGGTTGACATTTTAGCTGTTAGGTTTGGAGAGCTCACCTGGATTAAATTAAAAATAAGTGGATTTTTCCGACCTTTAAATATGAAACAGCTTCATTGTTTTAATTGGGATTTACCAGATAATTCATTCAGTCTGAGCCATCGCTGAGTGGATTTTTCTGGAATGCCAGGGAGGGATTGTTTGCACTTCTGAGTTGCTGCAGTTTCATTATTACGCTGAGAAATAGATCGTCCATGCGTCATGTAAGAACCGGACCAAGCGTTTTCACACCGGTTGGAGTAGATTTGTTTCCAATTAGCACGGACCATCTGCCTAACGATTGTGGTCGAGGACTTTTCTCTGCCTTCGTTTTGGGAGCGATTATCAAACCTTGAGCCGGTGGCTTCAGCCCGTCAGACCGAGTGTTGTTGCCACTAACGGCGGCGCTGAGCGATATGAGTCATCTCTGGTCTGTCTGCTGACTGAAGACGCTCTGTCTCTGGCCTCCACTCTGCTTCTGTCTCCTTCTTTTCTCTTTGCATCTCTTTGTCCTTCCCGCCCTCCCACCACTTTGTTTTGGTGTGGGTTCGCCTCCGTCGACTCCTCTGCCTCTTCTTCTTCTTCCTCACTTGATTTTGCACTTCGGCTGAGGAAGCTGCCGTTTGTCCTCTGGTTAGACAAAATGAAAAATTCACTTTTTCATATGCGACAGGGAGGTTGTTTTTTTTCTGTGGTTATCCTTGAGTTTTATTTTGTCTCCTCATCGTTGTTGTGTGTCTGCAGTGCACTTGTGTGGGCAGCGCTCCAATGTACACTTTTTTTCTTAAAGCCATAGGGGCTGTCACTGCTCATGCTGACTAGGCAGTCTTTCCAGCACATGAAAGAGACAGAAAATATGAAATTTGACGTGAAATATTGTCATTTTGACACTCTTTATAAAGGGATGTAGTTCCTGGAGTGCCCATATCAAATTGGGAATGACTCCAACACCGGAAGCTTATGAAACAGAAAGTTTACCCTCCAATCTGTGACCACCGCTTCCCAGCAAAGTGACCAAACCGGAATGTAAAATGTCGGGTTTTTCCCCTCCAGTGTTGGATAAATACGCCTGTGAGGCGGCAGCCAGAATCAGGGTGGATGTGGGTGTTTACATCTTTCTTTCTTTTTTATCAAGACTGGAAATAATGAAACCGTAGAATCAGGAAATACTTTCTGTCTGTTCACGGTATGGACGTCCTTTTTGTCTCTCATGTTGAAAGTCGGCGAACTTCTCTGTCTCGCTCGGCCTCGCACTCGCTCGTACTTCTGCAATGTCACAGGCGGTCACGCTTGCACATTCTTGGCCTGAGTGAAGCAAGCAATTCATGTCTCCTCTGAAAGGCCATCTTTTATTCATGTATGTTTCATATATAATTCCTCTCCCCGCCCCACCAGCACTGCAGCTAAATGTAAACACGGTTTGCTATTTATAGAAAATCAGCCTCTGTATCCCACAAATCCCCCCCAACTGCTGTCTGAGAAACTTTTCAGGAATAAAGCAAAAACTGTCTCAATCTCCTGATGAAGTCCATACATTCCTCAGTCACCCACCACTTCCTCGTCTCGGTTTGGATTTTATGGTGATGTGAAGTCATGTGTGCAAGCAGTGTGTTGGATATTTAAGTTGCATCAGTGCCTGATATTCTCAAAAATGCAAATTATCCTTGCAGCACGTGATGAAGAATTGCATAATTGTTTTCTGGATTCAGCCGTTTTGAAATGTCTTTAACTCTGCCGTCATCCCTGCGTGTAACCGTCGTGTCGCCATCATAGCGGTGTGACCTTTATTGCGATGGGTTGGGTTGATGAGGGTGTTGCCTCAGGTATCCGTGGGAGGACGAAACATGACCCAGATTAGCTCGAATAATAGATTTTTGAGGCTTATTAGAAGCCGACATAATCAGTTGGCAACGCAGATTTTTGCAACTTACCTCTGCAATCACGTCTTCCTTAATTGTGAATACTTAAGAAGGAATGCAGGAATGTGTTTTATGCTCGCATGTGTCTGACCTATGAAGTCACCGTGTTGCCGCTATGGTGTTGCATTGCAGTGCTGAGTCAGGTTCACCTTTTTCTGCCGGACCTCCCCGTGTTTGTTCTCCCTCCTCTTCTTCTTTTGATGGAGGCCTCTGCACCAGTGAAATGAGTGAGGTGTCATGTTTTAATAAGGACTACAGCTAGTAATAATCCGTTAGTTAATTTCTCATTCATTCGATTAGTTTTTACGTCTATAAAATGATAAAAAAAATGTCCATCAGTGTTTGTCAAAGCCCGAGATAATAACCTCAAATGTCTTATTTTGTACACAACCCGAATATTTTCACTTTCTCGTCATAGAGGAGCAAAAAAAGTCAAGTTTAAGAAGCTGGATTCAGAGAATTTGGAATTATTTTCTTGAAAAAGTTGCTCATATTGATGAATTGATTGTCAAAAAAGTTGGTGAGTCATTTAATAGTTTGCAATTAATTGATTAATCGTTACAGCTTCAATAAAATGTTTGTAAAAGCCATTTCTACATCTGCGAGGCAGTGTTACTGAATGATAGGCTTCTCCTGACTTTTTGCAGGCTTGTGTTTTGTATCTGGATGAGAACAAGCGTAGTTTCTCTCTGCTCTGTCTTGATGTCACATAAACAACATTGCTGAATGTTCGCCGTGTGTTTCAAAGCCTCCGATGACTTACTGTCCTTCTTTCGCTCCTTTAGGCTCGTAACGTAAACACAGGAGAGCTGGCTGCTATCAAAGTCATCAAACTGGAACCGGGTGAGTTCGCTCATCACTCCTTTTATTCCCTTATCTCCCTTTTTTATTCCACTTTGTCTGTTATCCTCTAATCTTCCCCTTTTTCCTACCAGAAGTCTTCTACACATGATTGCTTTTGTCCTTCATTGGACTCTGTTCCATTCACCGACTCTCACCTCTTTCCCGTTTTCTTCCTTTCATTCCTTTTTTGCTGGTTTCCATCCGCCGTTGCTTTTATTAAGAAAGGAAACTTACTTGACAAGTTACAGACCAAGTGTGGGAACGTGTCATGACGCTGTTAATTGCCGAACAGTTTAGGTCTTAAAGCGATGAACTCAAACTTAAGCGCGGCCCACTCCGCTGCTGCTTTCCATCTGTTTGTGCTGCTTGTTTCAATTACGCCGCTCTTAGCCTTTCGCCCACAAAACACGCACACACTGACACGTACACGAAACGATGAACAAACCCAATTCTCCTCTCGCTTTGTTTGGCACAACAACAGCATCAGCACGGACACAAAACGATCAGCTTCTTATTAATGTGGGTGTGTGCATGTGTTGGCTCTAGGTGAGGACTTTGCCGTGGTCCAGCAGGAGATCATAATGATGAAGGACTGTAAACACTCCAATATCGTCGCCTATTTTGGCAGTTATCTCCGGTAAGAGAGAGAGCGTGTGTGTGTGTGTGTCAGATGTGCGATATTTGCTGATGTTTGCTATTAACGTGCAAGCTGTTGATAATAAAGCATGTAATTTTATTGAAGGAAAAGTGCTGCAGTGGATCCAAAACGATAAAATCGGTCGTTTAAAAGAGAAGAAAATAAAAAATCTATGCTAATGGAAGGAAGTCAGTATTGGTTGGCTTTGATTATTCCTGTGTTAATAAAGGATTTTCATATGTAAAATTTCAGCTACTTTTTGGACTGCTTACTTCAATTAATAAGAATTGTTTATTGCTTTATACTGTATGTGTCTGAGAGAGAAAAATGCATAATCTGGCGGCACTGAGACGATAAAAGACAGATGAAAGCTCGTGCATTAAGATGCACTGTGTTGTTGTGTGTGCAGGAGAGATAAGTTATGGATCAGTATGGAGTACTGTGGAGGAGGGTCTCTGCAGGACATCTATCACGGTAAGAACGACGTGCACCCAAACGCACACAGACGCTCGGCCGCACTGTGATCTTAACTGATCGGTTCTTTTTGTTTTCCCCCCTTTGATGTCCGTCTCTTTTCCGTCTTTGTGTTTCTGTCTTTGTTCCTCGTGTCACTCCTCCAGTAACCGGGCCTTTGTCGGAGTCACAGATCGCCTACATGTCACGGGAGACCCTGCAGGTAACGTATGCAGTGTGTTTATTGACAGTATTGGCATATTGTTGATGAAACAAAGAGGCATATTTGGGAGATTGATTCTTTGATCAACTGGAACTGATTATACCAAAATCACAAACGGTTAATTGACTCAGGGTTTTAAAGATCCCCTCTGGTGGTAATCACATTTTTACCCTTTCAGCATGTCCATATGGTGTATGTTTTTATGTTCTGGAAGACGTTTAATGAGTGAAATAAGCAGTCGAGGCCACGGCTGAGCGTTTCCACCTTGAAACTGCAGCATATCGATGACAGTCTCAATAAGATGGGCTGCGTTCCAAAGAGGAAGCGCTGTAAAATGTTGACTCTGTACATGGGAGTCAGTCGAGTCGAGCCTGTCTCCCTGAAGTTAGATTTTCGTTTAATGAGGAAACGTTTACAGTAAAAACTTGAATTTTACTTCTGATAACAATTGTTTTCTGTTTGCTGTGTGATTCTGTTCACAGGGTTTATACTACCTACACAACAAAGGCAAAATGCACAGAGACATTAAGGTAAGTGCAGACAGCAGTGTGCAGAACATGCATGTCGGGGAAGCTTATAAATTAATAAAGCATCGTTCAATGTGGTGTATGCTGCTTGCTGTTGGTTGTAGACAAAATATTATGAACCTCTTTACAGCCTAGTCTAATCCTCAACAACCTCAAAAAGTTCCTTAATCGATGCCGAACAGTCTGAGGTTAAAACACACTAATTATTAAGTGTGAAATGTGAAAATCAATGAAATATTGTAATCGTGCATTTGCATTCTGTGGATAAAGCAGCGATTTAATCAACCCAAAGTACAAGCCTGTATGTTCAGTGATGTCGAAAATGAAAATTGATCCCCGTGTTGTCGTGGAGACACAGCTGCTGGTGTTTATGACGCTGAAAATGATCATCGATTCTCAACGGCGGCTTAGATTGATCAGCGAGAACCCGCTTTGCAATAAACCCGCGTCTCCGAATTCGCTTCTCAAGTTAATTTGACTCGACCTGAAGTGTAATTTCTTGTGTCGGATGCTGATGCGCGGCATGTTTTTTTGTCTCCGGCAGGGAGCCAACATCCTCCTGACAGACAACGGCTATGTCAAACTAGGTGAGAGGAACACGCAAAGCCTCCGCAATTAGCTTCTGCTTCAGAAGACTGCATCTGAATGGCCTCATTTGCTGACTTGGTTTCTTTCTTTGCTGCTCTCGCTCTCTCTCTCTTCTGTTCTCCTTCTGTTTTCTCTCCTCAGCTGACTTTGGTGTATCAGCCCAGATCACAGCAACCCTCGCCAAGAGGAAGTCATTTATTGGAACTCCTTACTGGTGAGTTGTTTGTTTTTCTCCGTCAGCTCTCTTGATGCTGCGTATGGATACGCATGCAGATTGAGCAAAGGTATAAAATCCTTCTAGAGGGAAAATGTGGGAATCCAGTAAATTTGCTGATGTCTGATGTGTCATGCAAGTGAAATATTCCAGAAAGTTTTCACTTGAGACATAGGAGAACCAGACGATTCACCTCATGGCACAACCTAACTAAAACCAGGAATGAATAGTATTTGTGGGTCACAGAGAAGTCAGAGTTGCATATCAGGGTCACGGTGGGAACCCTCTGCGCTGCTGCTGGGAAATACTGCAGACAGTTTAAATTCTGTTCTTGTGCGTAGCTGTTTAATTAACCTACTTTAGTACCGAGTATTTAAAAAAAGGGCACACATTTTACTATCATCCTTCCCTTGTTTTCCTCCATGCCCTCCTTCTGTCTCCTCTCTTTCTTTCTTTCACCATCTGTCGCTTTCTTTCTCCATAGGATGGCTCCAGAGGTAGCAGCTGTGGAGAGGAAAGGCGGCTACAACCAGCTGTGCGATATCTGGGCTGTGGGCATAACTGCAATAGAGCTGGCTGAGCTGCAGCCGCCCATGTTTGACCTGCACCCGATGAGGTAGGGGAGTGCTTCAGGTGTTGTTAGATGCCAGAGTACACGGTTGGGGATGGTGCAATGACAGCAGAGTAGACGCGCAGTCGATGTGAAACGACGTTAGAATGAAAATCGAATCAGTGACATGCATGGTGATGGGAGCAGAGACGCCCGTATGGCACTAATGGTCGATGTCTCAAAGGTATCCGTTCAATCGATCCACCGTTTGATCGATCAATAATGTTAATATTTATGTGTGCAAGTAAGAAAAACGGCAGTTTCCTCATTTAAATACAGCTTTTTCAGAGATGATACGTGCTGATTAGACTGCAGCAGTGCTTTGGTGTGAGGAAATTTCAATATAAACTGTATAAAACAAAACATTTATAACCGTTAAGACTTGAAGTTTATTCGTTTTCTGTGTTTTTTTTTTCCTCGCAGGGCTCTCTTCCTAATGACCAAGAGTAATTTCCAGCCTCCTAAATTGAAAGATAAACTCAAGTGGTAGGACGCCACCTCGTTCACGATTTCCCACTTTGATCAATGCTCTCTTGTTACAGACCCACAATATTAACCTTTTTGTCTTGCTCTCTGTGTCTTCTTCTCTCTCTGCTGGACAAACAGGACAAATAACTTCCACCATTTTGTCAAACTAGCCCTGACCAAGAACCCAAAGAAGAGGCCCACCGCTGAGAAGCTGCTGCAGGTGAGCTAGTAAACAACATATTTACAATTCTTTGAAATAAACAAGTTGGATAAAGTTACACATCTCAAGTATTTTGTTATGTAATGGATACAAGCCAGATTAGATTCCCTCCGTACATCTGGTGGCACATCGCTCTGTAACCTTGTCTCGCACATCTTACAGTTCTTGTCTAATAAGTGGATTCCCTTTTATATTCCACTCTGATGAGCTGCTGCATCTTATCTGAATGACTCCTTTTTTTTTTTTTCTTTCATTCCATGAGACGTCTCATAAAAATAGTAAAGCTATCAGGTGACTGGGGCAGATATAAGTGTGTGCTTCAGGTGGGAAAAAGTTATTATACATTAGCTGCAGCGAAACAATGGAAGACAGGCTATAAATGTAGACATACTTAATCACTACCTGTTATTGGCACTAGTGCTGAAACAATTAGTCATCAATTAATCTCAGTCAAAGATAATGGGTTTCACAACGCTGGTTATCTGCTTTCTTCCTGCTTCAGACTTTGTGCGTTCACATGACACGTCACGTGACTCCTCTGCTGCACAAAATGTACCAATCGTGAGCCGCCTGCTTTGGTCAGAGGAACAGGTCGTCATCATGGAAAGCTGTAAAATTTATAAAAAATAGCAGTTAAAAGTGCTGCTCTTGCAAATCATGCAATGCTGGTAGAAAGCATTCAATCTTGTGTTGATATATTTATCTTATCAGTCAGTGCAAACGTCTATTTCTAACATGGCAGCTGCACTTTAGAGCTCTTAAAATTTATATATGTAAACATGAAATGTATTTAGGTCAGACACAGTCCCATAATGAATAACATCACTTTAATTATTGGCCAAATCAAATTAAAATATTGTTACTGACTGATTATTCTCTGTGATAAATACCAACAGACTGATCAGTTTTCCAGTCTGTGTTCTATTACCAGCAGTGCTAAATGGACTTGGCAGCTAATTAAGACCAAACGTAAAAACACCTTTATGCATACAGTGTGTGAAACTGTAATTGTACGGCTTTGTTCGGTGTCGATCACTAATGTACTGCTCACCAGGTTTGCGGATATAACACATTCCCTCAGCTGAGAATCTATACCGCTGAGAGAAAATTCTTAGGAAATGTCTTGTTTAAAGGGAGACACTTCTTAGAGCCAAATTAATTATAAAATTCTGAACATAACCATCTTTGGACCAGGTTAGCTGTGCAGCATGTGTTACCATGGTGACCTAGCAGGTTTACAGAGAGCATGACATTAACAACTCTGACTTAAGGCTCAACATACCTCTGATGCTTTCCCCACTTCACCATTACAACCGTTAAAAGTTCAGGTTATTAATGTGTTTTTTTAACACTCTAATCGACTCCCTCTTTCTCTCTTTTCTGTCTTCCAGCACCCGTTTGTGTCGCAGCCTCTGAGCAGGACGCTGGCCATCGAGCTGCTGGACAAAGCCAACAACCCCGACCACAGCACCTACAACGACTTCGACGACGACGACCCCGAGCCTGAGGTAACCACTGACCTTCTCAGGAGGTGTTTCGCAGGATCTTTTCTTCCCCCCCTAAATCGCGTCTCTCTGTCTCCTCTTCCGTTAAATCCCTTCTCTATCTAACCACCATTCCACTCGGTCCTTCCTTTCCTCGGCACATGTGACTCATCTTTCTGCTCTTTGTCTTTCCCCTTCTCCTTCTTTCTCCTCCCTCCGTTTCCTCTGTCGCCTCCCTTCTCCTATTTGTTTCTCATTTCACTTTTCTTGAGGTTCGGTTTCCTCTTCTTTTCCTCCTTGTAGCACTTCTCCTTTCTCTCTCCGCCTTTCTCCTCTCTTTCTGTCTCCTTTCCTTGTTTTCTCTTGTCCTCTTGTCTCCCTCCCTCCGTTCTCTATCTCCTCCTCCTCCTCAGTTTAAGTACAGGGGTCATTTCCTACCCATAAGCCCCGGCGCTCGACGCGCACCCCGTTTTGCGGCCCGTAGGAAGGTACCAGCGTCGGCTGCAGTGTGTCTGCAGTGATGTCATTCTAACACAAACCGTTGTGCCAGTTGTTTTTTCGCTCGGAGGAGGACGACAGAACTGAATGAATAGATTTCCTTTCAATTCAGCGTCTGCTGGCGTTGTCATGGAAGTTGGCATCGGCATGTGACATTCAGGCAGTTGACGGATTACCAGGGCTGTTGCATAATTAGTTTGACATGCCAGTGAGCATGTGTAACGTTCGTGCTTTTGTTTTGCACCTCAGCTGATTTTATATCCTCAGTTTTCTCTGTTAAAAATGACAGAATCAACCAGTTTTGTACCACTTCAGTGACGTGTCCTTAAAGGTTAGAAGTCATAAAGTGGATGAAAACTTACAGAAGAGGGACAGAAACGAATATATTGCTCTTAAACTAGTTGAACGTCTTCACAACACAGTATAGGTTTTGATTTATACCACAATTTTATAGGACTTTATGCCCGCGAACTAGACGAGATGCTTAAAGTTTGGGCATAATAAAGAAGATACTTGTTGAATTTATTGATTTGACAATTGTTTTTATGGTTTCTATGTAGTTTAAATGTACATCACAGCTTCAGCGACACACAAAAGCGATATCGCTTGCTTCCATGACAACATCAGCGAGATTATTTGGCAGCCACAATAGCCAAACCGAAGCAGATCAGTGAGTAATATCACCTAATCTCATCTCAATTCATTCCAGTTCTGCGGCAGCCAGCTGGGACGATAAAGAAATGAACGTCTGGGTTTATAAAGATGGCTTCCAGGGCATCACAATGTCACGCGCCCGAGAATATCGCATCCCAAACCACATCCAGGTCTAATGCATTTGCGAACCCACAGTGTCGCCATTATAGCTCGTTTCTTATTCACACAAGCGGCGGTTTTGACTTTGAAAATGAAAACCTCGATTCTGCAGTTCAGGAAGCTATTGGAAATCAATGACACGTGTAATCCCATCAAGCAGTCCAGACGGTTTAATATAGTTCTGGGGATTGTTTCTCCGTTTGGTGGTTTGGAAATGCTGCGTACATTTGCACTCACGGAAGCCATCTTCATCTACCTTTGCCTTTGCAGTTACTAACTTCAGGATGTGTGTTACAAGAATGGCATTGGAGGTGTTTTTTTTTGCATTGACAGATTTATCAGTAGGTCTAAGCTACGAATGTGGCTTTGATGGACGCATTTGGTTTGTCTTTTCCAGCGCTTTACGAGCATGGTTTGAGGTTGCTGTGTTTTTTTAAACTTTTCTATGATCTTAAGATCGAATGCTTGAGGCATGAAGTCAGTTTTAAATCTTTGGAAATAAAGCATCACTGTACAAACTGCCGCGGTTTAATTTGCAAAGTAGCATGAAACAGTAAATAAGCTGGATGACAAAGAGCCAGCATCATGTTTAGCGGTTGACTTGGGAGCAGGTCAGTGGATTGTGTTTTGAGGTTGTGGGTTTTACCATAAATGTCACCTATAATTAAACAAAACATGTGTCTGAGGTACTGGAAAACACTCACAGACTCCACCAGGAGTATCAGGAGCTTACAGGGGTCTCGGTGAGGCGACACGCAGATCGAAGCGTCGACGTCGTTGCCAGGGAAGGTTTTGTGTTTTCCTCCGGCTCTGTTGTTATGTTTTGGTCGTGTCGTTGCAGTGCGCGGCTGCCTGTTTTGCTGTGTCATCAAATCCCACCCACAGGAAATAGCAGAGGGATTATGGTTTTTTTTAAACCTATTGTAATCTTCTCGGGTCCTGTGTCGACCACGACGCTGTGTGTAATCTTTGAACAGCTTTTTTTTTTGACTGTGTGCGTCTCCTTCTCTTTCCTGATAGTCTCCGGTCTCTGTTCCCCATCGCATCCGCTCCACCAGCAGGAGCACCAGAGAAGGAAAGACACTGTCTGAGATTAACTGTGAGTCCCCACAACACAGACAAATACATTCAGGTTTGGAAAGTCTGACTCTATATATATATATATATATCTCCCCAACTCATATGTTCCCTGTTTTCCTGTCTGTCTGTCTCTTTCTTTATCCCTCTCAGTTGGTCAGGTGAAGTTTGATCCTCCACTGAGGAAGGAGACAGAACCCCATCATGAACCGGTGAGTCATTAGACGTCGCGTTTGTTTACATGTGTGCGAATGAGATTTGTGTGATTGTCATTTCACCAATACCAGCATGGCTGATCCTTACCCAATCAGTCCTTTTCAATCTGTGTCGAACCGAACATGAAGCCCATCCACACAGTTCACTTTGAAGTGTTTGAATATTTAGTAGCTTTTAGAGTATTTCGATCCCCATCCCTGTCAGTCGTCGAACGTTAGGAAGCATCTTGTGTGACTAGTTTGCTCAAAATTAGGCAGACTTGGTTCAATAATAGAAGAACACCAGTGACAGAAAGAATATTGTAAATGCAGGTTTTATAGAAACCGTCTGATTGCTTTTCCACTTGGTTTTTTAGATCAGAGGTGAGGTTAAATCAGTGTAGGAATTCTGGCCATATCCTACTGGAGGAGACTCTGGTACCACCTAAATGCATGCTGGTGAGATTATGTGTCCCAAATGGTCTAGAGTACTTCCTTGTCCTTCTGTAAATGCTGAAGGTCTGAGGCCAGAGTCGAAATATTGGAGAGACTTAAAGAATCCTGAATAGGAATTTATGGGAGAATTCCATAATGCCAAAGATGGCAGTTACAGATGTTCCATCCGTCGCCCCAGAAACCCCGTCGTCTGCTTTATCGTGTCTTTGCATTGACTCATACAGTCATGAAACCGTGCGCATGTGTAGTAGAGGTATAACTTCCGGAAGAACATGCTTTTTAAACCTTATTTTGGGCCAAAGTCGCCAAACTTTTGAAGCGTTTTTTTGTGATTTTTGAGAGTTGTATCTGTACATACTCTTTATGTCATGGTGACCATTAAAACTTCACTTATGGCTCTCGACTCCTTCATTTAGATAGATGTCTTGTCTCATTAGCCCAAAAATACCTGCCTGATGGTGTTGCCAAGTTAGCTTCTGAGTGGCAAGACTTGCCTATATTTCCTTTAGTGTGTCTCTATAGAGCAGGGATCTCCAACTCTGGTCCTCTTGAGCTACTGTCCTGCACGTTTTAGATGTTTCCCTTCTGGAACACACCTGACTCACATTAATGGATCTCCAGCAGCTTGTTGTCAAGTTCTACACAAGTCTCTTAATGATCCATTAATGATCTATTGCATTATGGAAACATCCAAAACCTGCAGGACAGTAGCTCACGAGGACCGGAGTTGGAGATCCCTGGTGTAGAGTTACACCTGAGCGATTTTGCCTCTTGCCTCGTGACCCAGACCTGGGCCTTTTGAACAATAAACGGAGGCTGTATGGATGCATTTGCATGAAAACATAACAGCATCATACCTGTATATGCCATAGTCACTGCCTGACAGCCAAAAGGCAGCCGTGACACATTAGCTGTATAGCCATAGTGTCTCCTTGTATATAAGCATCAGTGATCACGTATCCCCCTGGATGCACTCGCTACGATCTTCGACAGATTAGATAGATTTAGAACTGCAGACAATGGATCCCTACTTCTTGCTAGCGCGAACATTGTTTGATTATGTTGGCCAGATTTTAGCTTTGTTGTTCGGTTTTCTTCAAAAACTCAACTCTAGCTTTTAAAATGCGTCTTGGTTGAGCCATGCTTGCTTGGTACACTGACTTTTTATGTTAGACACTAAAGCTGATTGTGCTATTGTCAGATGAAAGTTGCTAGTGGACGGATGGGGATGGCGCAGGGTTCAGGCACCATCACAATGTGTTGTTAGTCCTCCCTCACTTTTTTGCCTTCCTCTGCACTTTCCCTTTTAACACACCCCCTCTCTTTAAATTGAAATTCACCCCAAGATCAAATGAAATCCTTCTTCTGCCCTCCGTCTCTTTATCCATTTAGATCATCAAACATAATCACCAGTGTAGGTCTTTGTAGCGTCCATCAGCAATCATCCCGACGTCCTTCGATTTCTCTTCTTAAAGACGTAACAGCATGTGTTCTCTTTGGCTTTTAGCTCTCAGAGGTTGATCCATACGGGACTGTGCTGCTATTTGTAGCATTTTCAAATCAATAAACCACATTTTATATTAATAACGCAACTTTAAAAAGACGAGCAGCTGCATACGATGGCCTTTTTGAGGTATTTATTTCCTAGTCTGGCCAAAAATCAACCATAATGACACTAATTAAGGTAATAAGTGGTTTTAATTCAAAGAAACACCACTGAGAATCCAGCTGCCATCACACATGAGCTATTCATTTTGTATTTTTATATGATATATTAATGCAATTTGTTAATGCCTCTCCTCTTGAGTTTTTTTGCTGATTTTTAACCCCCATCTGCTCCCATCCATCCCCTCTTCTCTCGAGATTAATACCCCCGTACCCTCCGCCTCTGTCTTGCTGATCCATGATCTTCTAAAAACCTATTTTTGGCTTTAATCCATTTTTCACCCATCGTCCTCCTCTGTCTCTCTCGTTCTCTCTCTCGCCTCCATGTCTCCATTCCTCCCTGTTCCCTCCATCAGTCCAGGTTAATGTATTAACTAAGGTCTCTCTCGCTCTGTCTTGCTGACCAGTGTGATTCTGAGCCCTATCTGGACTGTGTTGAGGAGCTCTACTATACCGCGAGATCTAATCTGGTAGTACTCCTTCTGTCTCTCTCTCTCTCTCTGTCTTCAACCTCTTTCTCTCTCTGTCCACCTATATTGGCCTTTTTTTTTGTTTTTTCATTTTTTTATTTCCAATCTGTCTTCATTTCTAGCCTCATGCCTCCTCTTCCTCTTGCTCGCCATGTATCTGTCTCTGCAGGACGAGCCCTTCTCGTCCCTCCTCTGGCTCTCTTGCCTTCCCAGCCCTCGCCGTCGTCTCTGTTACTCGTTCTGTTTTTTTCAGATTCTGTTTTGGCTGCTCGACTTCCGACATGTATTTTTTGTTAATTTTCACAGTGTTGATGCATCTATTCTGGTCCGTCCATCTGTCGCTGTTCATTTTTTTTCTTCTTCTTCGTTTTCCAGCTCTGGCTTTTTTTTCTTTTTTTTTTTTGCTCACTAACTGGTGTTGTAGTCGTCATGGTGATAAGAGTCTTTAGTGATGTTGTTGTTTTCATATATGCATACACATTCACACGCAAACAAACAAACAGAGGAAGGTCGAGGGTCAGATTCAGTTCAGATCGGCGAGGATTTTAAAGACATTCCTACTCAGAACAGCACTCACATCCAGATTTACAGACACACACACTCCACCTTTCAGTGTTTGCTGTATTGTGTGTGATGTTTGCTGGCCATATGTCTGACATCTCTCTCTACAGAATGTGTGTCTCTCTTTTTCTAACCTCTCACATGAGGCCTTGTTCGTATGTGGGAGTGTCTCTGCAGTGTTCATCTCTTTATTTTTTTTCATTTTCACTGTCCTCTTGCATGCTTTATGCCATCGTCTCTGGAAATGTTTCTGACACAACGCTGCGTTCACATTGTGGTTTTATGTACAGATATCACACCAGGATTTTGTCCACATCGGTCACTGCCTACAGAAATAATAGAACAGAAGTGTGAGCGCTAACTAAACTAGCATCAGCAGCCAAGTACTGCCTGTGTGTTCTGGACACTTCCACCCCGTCNTGTGTGTGTGTGTGCGCATTTCTGGGCGTTTCGCTTGAGCGAGTGGGTATTTTGTTAAAAGACAGGTGTGGTAATTAAACACACTCCGCCGCATTCAGCTTTCACCTCACCTGTTCCCCTCCTGGGGGCTTGTGCCTTTGTGTAGGCTGAGACATGTAGTTAAGACCGAGCCGCCTGGAAAAACAAACGGAGAGTCGCACCTTCACCAGTTTGACTTCCAAAACTGTCTGTTTATGAGCGCAGTTCTCATGCTAATTAAATATGCTCATATCTAGCAATGGTTGTCCCCTCAACTTGTAGCTAATTATTCGATGACAGCATTAGAAAGATTACCTTCCTTTGCTTTGAAAAGCGACGAGGCTTCACTGGGTTATGCAATGTACAGGTTGGTAAAGTCTTGTGGAAAAATCCTGTTTCAAAATGCTTCAAAAGTGACAGAAAGGGTTTTGTTTTGAGCTTGGAGTTAATGTATTTTTGGAATAAGTTTTGGGGGTGCAAAGACGTATGAAGTTAGTTGACAAAAAGTTTGAGTTCAGATCGTTTCAAGAAATAATATGTAAATTGGGAAACGCATGTTGCTGCCGTTATGTCATGTCATGTATTGAGCGGAAGGAAAGCAGAAGTTCTGAAGTCAGACTTAATGCATTGATTGTCGTAAAGGTCAGAGAAGCATGTTGTCGATTCGGAAAGACACCTCAGATCTCTTGGGGAGATCTTGTTGGGGGGAGTAAATGGCTCATGTGTTACCGCCCCAGGCCAGGCCTCAGCAGCTGGTTATGCTGCACTGCTCCTACATGGAGGTGTGCTAGGTGTTAGGAATAATGGTGAGCTTGTGTGTGTTGGAATAAGAGTTAGAAAATGTGATTTAGATCGACGATAAGATGATAAGTGAGTGTGAGAAGTTTCAGCCAGCAGCTTTTTGTAAATAACATCTGACACGTGAGAGGAGAAGAGGTGGCAGGAATGTTTGCCACTTTTACTTCACATTTACTGAAATTGCATATAAGACTATTTGTCAGCTCATTTGGTATCTAAACTATATTCCCCAGCTGATTCCATTTGCTTGTAAATAGGTTAGGTATAGGTTTATGAAGCCTTGAACATGAACCTGGGACCCGAGGTGACTCTGTGCAGCTCAGAGGACCACCGCTGCCCCGATACGACCCCTGACCTCGTGTAAGTTAAACCATCGGCGTCGCCTCCTCAGGAGTTAACCCCTCAAGACTACCATCACACAGGATTAACTGTGAATGGTACAAGCGTGTTCTGTCGGAGCTAAAGTGAAGGCACATTAATTGCGAGGGAGAGGAGAGTGAAATGAAATGCCCCACTGATCCTCCACTGAGCCGGCCATATGCTGAGTTTATGACACACACAAGCACACGTACACGTCCTAATAGAGCCTCTAATGATGGACGCCAGCCAGGTTTCTCCACATTATTCCACTTCTCTGTGCTATTTGCAACTTGCATGAATTTGGGGCACCTCTTGGTTCCTGAACTAAAAGCTAGTTTTTCTTATGACTCACAGCTGGAGCTCTGGGATTGGTCGGAAACTCCCAGTTCAACCAAAAGTCCAAATAATTAGCAACCGTCTTACAAAATATGTAGATCTTTAATACAAAACCAGAGACAAACCTGTGTACATGCATGCTTTGGGGGAGAAGAAGTTGGCAAAAAGTATTCAACCTCAGAGCTTAAAACTCTGTTACATAAGCTAATGACTGTTTTCATTGTCAAGTCATCTGGCAGTTTTGTTTTTCCCAATTAATCGATTAGTTGTTGGAGATGAAGTCCTCAAATGTCTTGTTTCGTCCATAACCCAAAATATATTCACCTTCTTTGGTAGAAAAGTCAAGAAAACAGTTCAACATAAGAAGCTGGGAAGTTTTCTTAAACACTCAAGTCAGTTTATTTATTATAAAGATAGTTTTGCAATTGATTTCATAGTCGACAACCAGTTCCTTCATCGTTGCAGCTCCATATGTAAGCCGCTAAACATGAGGGATAAAGATTATTGCGTGTTCAGTTCTTTTAAATCTTTGAAATTCAGCAGCATTGGTGACACATTTTATTAACAATTGAACAATTAGTGACGTACAGTTTCTTCCTGTTTGCACCTCTGGCTGATTTCCTCTTCATAGCAAAGTAGAAAAAGTCTGATGTTAGTCTACATATTAAAAACTAACCTGTTAAGTCACTACTGAATATACATTAAATGTGTTCTTTATTTCAGAAGCGGGGAAGTTATGGTGTCAAGATGAACTATTCTTATACAAATGTTATTATCAATGCCATTATGATTGTTATCTGTCACAACAGGAATATCAGAACAGTTTTCTTTTTATTTAAGTCATATTTGTTTTTATCAGTTTTAAGTTTCTGCACAACTGTGGCTTCCTTTTTTTTAACTGGAAAAAAAACACAATCCAAAAACATATTATTTTAGTGTTGATACTGAAACTTAAGAGTAAAGTAAGTTCTATTCGTCAGCGCGTACTCGGCATCATCAGCTTTTGGTTGACATTTTAGCTGTTAGGTTTGGAGAGCTCACCTGGATTAAATTAAAAATAAGTGGATTTTTCCGACCTTTAAATATGAAACAGCTTCATTGTTTTAATTGGGATTTACCAGATAATTCATTCAGTCTGAGCCATCGCTGAGTGGATTTTTCTGGAATGCCAGGGAGGGATTGTTTGCACTTCTGAGTTGCTGCAGTTTCATTATTACGCTGAGAAATAGATCGTCCATGCGTCATGTAAGAACCGGACCAAGCGTTTTCACACCGGTTGGAGTAGATTTGTTTCCAATTAGCACGGACCATCTGCCTAACGATTGTGGTCGAGGACTTTTCTCTGCCTTCGTTTTGGGAGCGATTATCAAACCTTGAGCCGGTGGCTTCAGCCCGTCAGACCGAGTGTTGTTGCCACTAACGGCGGCGCTGAGCGATATGAGTCATCTCTGGTCTGTCTGCTGACTGAAGACGCTCTGTCTCTGGCCTCCACTCTGCTTCTGTCTCCTTCTTTTCTCTTTGCATCTCTTTGTCCTTCCCGCCCTCCCACCACTTTGTTTTGGTGTGGGTTCGCCTCCGTCGACTCCTCTGCCTCTTCTTCTTCTTCCTCACTTGATTTTGCACTTCGGCTGAGGAAGCTGCCGTTTGTCCTCTGGTTAGACAAAATGAAAAATTCACTTTTTCATATGCGACAGGGAGGTTGTTTTTTTTCTGTGGTTATCCTTGAGTTTTATTTTGTCTCCTCATCGTTGTTGTGTGTCTGCAGTGCACTTGTGTGGGCAGCGCTCCAATGTACACTTTTTTTCTTAAAGCCATAGGGGCTGTCACTGCTCATGCTGACTAGGCAGTCTTTCCAGCACATGAAAGAGACAGAAAATATGAAATTTGACGTGAAATATTGTCATTTTGACACTCTTTATAAAGGGATGTAGTTCCTGGAGTGCCCATATCAAATTGGGAATGACTCCAACACCGGAAGCTTATGAAACAGAAAGTTTACCCTCCAATCTGTGACCACCGCTTCCCAGCAAAGTGACCAAACCGGAATGTAAAATGTCGGGTTTTTCCCCTCCAGTGTTGGATAAATACGCCTGTGAGGCGGCAGCCAGAATCAGGGTGGATGTGGGTGTTTACATCTTTCTTTCTTTTTTATCAAGACTGGAAATAATGAAACCGTAGAATCAGGAAATACTTTCTGTCTGTTCACGGTATGGACGTCCTTTTTGTCTCTCATGTTGAAAGTCGGCGAACTTCTCTGTCTCGCTCGGCCTCGCACTCGCTCGTACTTCTGCAATGTCACAGGCGGTCACGCTTGCACATTCTTGGCCTGAGTGAAGCAAGCAATTCATGTCTCCTCTGAAAGGCCATCTTTTATTCATGTATGTTTCATATATAATTCCTCTCCCCGCCCCACCAGCACTGCAGCTAAATGTAAACACGGTTTGCTATTTATAGAAAATCAGCCTCTGTATCCCACAAATCCCCCCCAACTGCTGTCTGAGAAACTTTTCAGGAATAAAGCAAAAACTGTCTCAATCTCCTGATGAAGTCCATACATTCCTCAGTCACCCACCACTTCCTCGTCTCGGTTTGGATTTTATGGTGATGTGAAGTCATGTGTGCAAGCAGTGTGTTGGATATTTAAGTTGCATCAGTGCCTGATATTCTCAAAAATGCAAATTATCCTTGCAGCACGTGATGAAGAATTGCATAATTGTTTTCTGGATTCAGCCGTTTTGAAATGTCTTTAACTCTGCCGTCATCCCTGCGTGTAACCGTCGTGTCGCCATCATAGCGGTGTGACCTTTATTGCGATGGGTTGGGTTGATGAGGGTGTTGCCTCAGGTATCCGTGGGAGGACGAAACATGACCCAGATTAGCTCGAATAATAGATTTTTGAGGCTTATTAGAAGCCGACATAATCAGTTGGCAACGCAGATTTTTGCAACTTACCTCTGCAATCACGTCTTCCTTAATTGTGAATACTTAAGAAGGAATGCAGGAATGTGTTTTATGCTCGCATGTGTCTGACCTATGAAGTCACCGTGTTGCCGCTATGGTGTTGCATTGCAGTGCTGAGTCAGGTTCACCTTTTTCTGCCGGACCTCCCCGTGTTTGTTCTCCCTCCTCTTCTTCTTTTGATGGAGGCCTCTGCACCAGTGAAATGAGTGAGGTGTCATGTTTTAATAAGGACTACAGCTAGTAATAATCCGTTAGTTAATTTCTCATTCATTCGATTAGTTTTTACGTCTATAAAATGATAAAAAAAATGTCCATCAGTGTTTGTCAAAGCCCGAGATAATAACCTCAAATGTCTTATTTTGTACACAACCCGAATATTTTCACTTTCTCGTCATAGAGGAGCAAAAAAAGTCAAGTTTAAGAAGCTGGATTCAGAGAATTTGGAATTATTTTCTTGAAAAAGTTGCTCATATTGATGAATTGATTGTCAAAAAAGTTGGTGAGTCATTTAATAGTTTGCAATTAATTGATTAATCGTTACAGCTTCAATAAAATGTTTGTAAAAGCCATTTCTACATCTGCGAGGCAGTGTTACTGAATGATAGGCTTCTCCTGACTTTTTGCAGGCTTGTGTTTTGTATCTGGATGAGAACAAGCGTAGTTTCTCTCTGCTCTGTCTTGATGTCACATAAACAACATTGCTGAATGTTCGCCGTGTGTTTCAAAGCCTCCGATGACTTACTGTCCTTCTTTCGCTCCTTTAGGCTCGTAACGTAAACACAGGAGAGCTGGCTGCTATCAAAGTCATCAAACTGGAACCGGGTGAGTTCGCTCATCACTCCTTTTATTCCCTTATCTCCCTTTTTTATTCCACTTTGTCTGTTATCCTCTAATCTTCCCCTTTTTCCTACCAGAAGTCTTCTACACATGATTGCTTTTGTCCTTCATTGGACTCTGTTCCATTCACCGACTCTCACCTCTTTCCCGTTTTCTTCCTTTCATTCCTTTTTTGCTGGTTTCCATCCGCCGTTGCTTTTATTAAGAAAGGAAACTTACTTGACAAGTTACAGACCAAGTGTGGGAACGTGTCATGACGCTGTTAATTGCCGAACAGTTTAGGTCTTAAAGCGATGAACTCAAACTTAAGCGCGGCCCACTCCGCTGCTGCTTTCCATCTGTTTGTGCTGCTTGTTTCAATTACGCCGCTCTTAGCCTTTCGCCCACAAAACACGCACACACTGACACGTACACGAAACGATGAACAAACCCAATTCTCCTCTCGCTTTGTTTGGCACAACAACAGCATCAGCACGGACACAAAACGATCAGCTTCTTATTAATGTGGGTGTGTGCATGTGTTGGCTCTAGGTGAGGACTTTGCCGTGGTCCAGCAGGAGATCATAATGATGAAGGACTGTAAACACTCCAATATCGTCGCCTATTTTGGCAGTTATCTCCGGTAAGAGAGAGAGCGTGTGTGTGTGTGTGTCAGATGTGCGATATTTGCTGATGTTTGCTATTAACGTGCAAGCTGTTGATAATAAAGCATGTAATTTTATTGAAGGAAAAGTGCTGCAGTGGATCCAAAACGATAAAATCGGTCGTTTAAAAGAGAAGAAAATAAAAAATCTATGCTAATGGAAGGAAGTCAGTATTGGTTGGCTTTGATTATTCCTGTGTTAATAAAGGATTTTCATATGTAAAATTTCAGCTACTTTTTGGACTGCTTACTTCAATTAATAAGAATTGTTTATTGCTTTATACTGTATGTGTCTGAGAGAGAAAAATGCATAATCTGGCGGCACTGAGACGATAAAAGACAGATGAAAGCTCGTGCATTAAGATGCACTGTGTTGTTGTGTGTGCAGGAGAGATAAGTTATGGATCAGTATGGAGTACTGTGGAGGAGGGTCTCTGCAGGACATCTATCACGGTAAGAACGACGTGCACCCAAACGCACACAGACGCTCGGCCGCACTGTGATCTTAACTGATCGGTTCTTTTTGTTTTCCCCCCTTTGATGTCCGTCTCTTTTCCGTCTTTGTGTTTCTGTCTTTGTTCCTCGTGTCACTCCTCCAGTAACCGGGCCTTTGTCGGAGTCACAGATCGCCTACATGTCACGGGAGACCCTGCAGGTAACGTATGCAGTGTGTTTATTGACAGTATTGGCATATTGTTGATGAAACAAAGAGGCATATTTGGGAGATTGATTCTTTGATCAACTGGAACTGATTATACCAAAATCACAAACGGTTAATTGACTCAGGGTTTTAAAGATCCCCTCTGGTGGTAATCACATTTTTACCCTTTCAGCATGTCCATATGGTGTATGTTTTTATGTTCTGGAAGACGTTTAATGAGTGAAATAAGCAGTCGAGGCCACGGCTGAGCGTTTCCACCTTGAAACTGCAGCATATCGATGACAGTCTCAATAAGATGGGCTGCGTTCCAAAGAGGAAGCGCTGTAAAATGTTGACTCTGTACATGGGAGTCAGTCGAGTCGAGCCTGTCTCCCTGAAGTTAGATTTTCGTTTAATGAGGAAACGTTTACAGTAAAAACTTGAATTTTACTTCTGATAACAATTGTTTTCTGTTTGCTGTGTGATTCTGTTCACAGGGTTTATACTACCTACACAACAAAGGCAAAATGCACAGAGACATTAAGGTAAGTGCAGACAGCAGTGTGCAGAACATGCATGTCGGGGAAGCTTATAAATTAATAAAGCATCGTTCAATGTGGTGTATGCTGCTTGCTGTTGGTTGTAGACAAAATATTATGAACCTCTTTACAGCCTAGTCTAATCCTCAACAACCTCAAAAAGTTCCTTAATCGATGCCGAACAGTCTGAGGTTAAAACACACTAATTATTAAGTGTGAAATGTGAAAATCAATGAAATATTGTAATCGTGCATTTGCATTCTGTGGATAAAGCAGCGATTTAATCAACCCAAAGTACAAGCCTGTATGTTCAGTGATGTCGAAAATGAAAATTGATCCCCGTGTTGTCGTGGAGACACAGCTGCTGGTGTTTATGACGCTGAAAATGATCATCGATTCTCAACGGCGGCTTAGATTGATCAGCGAGAACCCGCTTTGCAATAAACCCGCGTCTCCGAATTCGCTTCTCAAGTTAATTTGACTCGACCTGAAGTGTAATTTCTTGTGTCGGATGCTGATGCGCGGCATGTTTTTTTGTCTCCGGCAGGGAGCCAACATCCTCCTGACAGACAACGGCTATGTCAAACTAGGTGAGAGGAACACGCAAAGCCTCCGCAATTAGCTTCTGCTTCAGAAGACTGCATCTGAATGGCCTCATTTGCTGACTTGGTTTCTTTCTTTGCTGCTCTCGCTCTCTCTCTCTTCTGTTCTCCTTCTGTTTTCTCTCCTCAGCTGACTTTGGTGTATCAGCCCAGATCACAGCAACCCTCGCCAAGAGGAAGTCATTTATTGGAACTCCTTACTGGTGAGTTGTTTGTTTTTCTCCGTCAGCTCTCTTGATGCTGCGTATGGATACGCATGCAGATTGAGCAAAGGTATAAAATCCTTCTAGAGGGAAAATGTGGGAATCCAGTAAATTTGCTGATGTCTGATGTGTCATGCAAGTGAAATATTCCAGAAAGTTTTCACTTGAGACATAGGAGAACCAGACGATTCACCTCATGGCACAACCTAACTAAAACCAGGAATGAATAGTATTTGTGGGTCACAGAGAAGTCAGAGTTGCATATCAGGGTCACGGTGGGAACCCTCTGCGCTGCTGCTGGGAAATACTGCAGACAGTTTAAATTCTGTTCTTGTGCGTAGCTGTTTAATTAACCTACTTTAGTACCGAGTATTTAAAAAAAGGGCACACATTTTACTATCATCCTTCCCTTGTTTTCCTCCATGCCCTCCTTCTGTCTCCTCTCTTTCTTTCTTTCACCATCTGCCGCTTTCTTTCTCCATAGGATGGCTCCAGAGGTAGCAGCTGTGGAGAGGAAAGGCGGTTACAACCAGCTGTGCGATATCTGGGCTGTGGGCATAACTGCAATAGAGCTGGCTGAGCTGCAGCCGCCCATGTTTGACCTGCACCCGATGAGGTAGGGGAGTGCTTCAGGTTTTGTTAGATGCCAGAGTACACGGTTGGGGATGGTGCAATGACAGCAGAGTAGACGCGCAGTCGATGTGAAACGACGTTAGAATGAAAATCGAATCAGTGACATGCATGGTGATGGGAGCAGAGACGCCCGTATGGCACTAATGGTCGATGTCTCAGAGGTATCCGTTCAATCGATCCACCGTTTGATCGATCAATAATGTTAATATTTATGTGTGCAAGTAAGAAAAATGTCAGTTTCCTCATTTATATACGGCTTTTTGAGAGATGATACGTGTTGATTAGACTGCAGCAGTGCTTTGTTGTGAGGAAATTTCAATATAAACTGTATAAAACAAAACATTTATAACCATTAAGACTTGAAGTTTATTCGTTTTCTGTGTTTTTTTTTTCCTCGCAGGGCTCTCTTCCTAATGACCAAGAGTAATTTCCAGCCTCCTAAATTGAAAGATAAACTCAAGTGGTAGGACGCCACCTCGTTCACGATTTCCCACTTTGATCAATGCTCTCTTGTTACAGACCCACAATATTAACCTTTTTGTCTTGCTCTCTGTGTCTTCTTCTCTCTCTGCTGGACAAACAGGACAAATAACTTCCACCATTTTGTCAAACTAGCCCTGACCAAGAACCCAAAGAAGAGGCCCACCGCTGAGAAGCTGCTGCAGGTGAGCTAGTAAACAACATATTTACAATTCTTTGAAATAAACAAGTTGGATAAAGTTACACATCTCAAGTATTTTGTTATGTAATGGATACAAGCCAGATTAGATTCCCTCCGTACATCTGGTGGCACATCGCTCTGTAACCTTGTCTCGCACATCTTACAGTTCTTGTCTAATAAGTGGATTCCCTTTTATATTCCACTCTGATGAGCTGCTGCATCTTATCTGAATGACTCCTTTTTTTTTTTTTCTTTCATTCCATGAGACGTCTCATAAAAATAGTAAAGCTATCAGGTGACTGGGGCAGATATAAGTGTGTGCTTCAGGTGGGAAAAAGTTATTATACATTAGCTGCAGCGAAACAATGGAAGACAGGCTATAAATGTAGACATACTTAATCACTACCTGTTATTGGCACTAGTGCTGAAACAATTAGTCATCAATTAATCTCAGTCAAAGATAATGGGTTTCACAACGCTGGTTATCTGCTTTCTTCTTGCTTCAGACTTTGTGCGTTCACATGACATGTCATGTGACTCTTCTGCTGCACAAAATGTACCAATCGTGATCCGCCTGCTTTGGTCAGAGGAACAGGTTGTCATCATGGAAAGCTGTAAAATTTATAAAAAATAGCAGTTAAAAGTGCTGCTCTTGCAAATCATGCAATGCTGGTAGAAAACATTCAATCTTGTGTTGATATATTTATCTTATCAGTCAGTGCAAACATCTATTTCTAACATGGCAGCTGCACTTTAGAGCTCTTAAACTTTATATATGTAAACATGAAGTGTATTTTGGTCAGACACAGTCCCATAATGAATAACATCACTTTAATTATTGGCCAAATCAAATTAAAATATTGTTACTGACTGATTATTCTCTGTGATAAATACCAACAGACTGATCAGTTTTCCAGTCTGTGTTCTATTACCAGCAGTGCTAAATGGACTTGGCAGCTAATTAAGACCAAACGTAAAAACACCTTTATGCATACAGTGTGTGAAACTGTAATTGTACGGCTTTGTTCGGTGTCGATCACTAATGTACTGCTCACCAGGTTTGCGGATATAACACATTCCCTCAGCTGAGAATCTATACCGCTGAGAGAAAATTCTTAGGAAATGTCTTGTTTAAAGGGAGACACTTCTTAGAGCCAAATTAATTATAAAATTCTGAACATAACCATCTTTGGACCAGGTTAGCTGTGCAGCATGTGTTACCATGGTGACCTAGCAGGTTTACAGAGAGCATGACATTAACAACTCTGACTTAAGGCTCAACATACCTCTGATGCTTTCCCCACTTCACCATTACAACCGTTAAAAGTTCAGGTTATTAATGTGTTTTTTTAACACTCTAATCGACTCCCTCTTTCTCTCTTTTCTGTCTTCCAGCACCCGTTTGTGTCGCAGCCTCTGAGCAGGACGCTGGCCATCGAGCTGCTGGACAAAGCCAACAACCCCGACCACAGCACCTACAACGACTTCGACGACGACGACCCCGAGCCTGAGGTAACCACTGACCTTCTCAGGAGGTGTTTCGCAGGATCTTTTCTTCCCCCCCTAAATCGCGTCTCTCTGTCTCCTCTTCCGTTAAATCCCTTCTCTATCTAACCACCATTCCACTCGGTCCTTCCTTTCCTCGGCACATGTGACTCATCTTTCTGCTCTTTGTCTTTCCCCTTCTCCTTCTTTCTCCTCCCTCCGTTTCCTCTGTCGCCTCCCTTCTCCTATTTGTTTCTCATTTCACTTTTCTTGAGGTTCGGTTTCCTCTTCTTTTCCTCCTTGTAGCACTTCTCCTTTCTCTCTCCGCCTTTCTCCTCTCTTTCTGTCTCCTTTCCTTGTTTTCTCTTGTCCTCTTGTCTCCCTCCCTCCGTTCTCTATCTCCTCCTCCTCCTCAGTTTAAGTACAGGGGTCATTTCCTACCCATAAGCCCCGGCGCTCGACGCGCACCCCGTTTTGCGGCCCGTAGGAAGGTACCAGCGTCGGCTGCAGTGTGTCTGCAGTGATGTCATTCTAACACAAACCGTTGTGCCAGTTGTTTTTTCGCTCGGAGGAGGACGACAGAACTGAATGAATAGATTTCCTTTCAATTCAGCGTCTGCTGGCGTTGTCATGGAAGTTGGCATCGGCATGTGACATTCAGGCAGTTGACGGATTACCAGGGCTGTTGCATAATTAGTTTGACATGCCAGTGAGCATGTGTAACGTTCGTGCTTTTGTTTTGCACCTCAGCTGATTTTATATCCTCAGTTTTCTCTGTTAAAAATGACAGAATCAACCAGTTTTGTACCACTTCAGTGACGTGTCCTTAAAGGTTAGAAGTCATAAAGTGGATGAAAACTTACAGAAGAGGGACAGAAACGAATATATTGCTCTTAAACTAGTTGAACGTCTTCACAACACAGTATAGGTTTTGATTTATACCACAATTTTATAGGACTTTATGCCCGCGAACTAGACGAGATGCTTAAAGTTTGGGCATAATAAAGAAGATACTTGTTGAATTTATTGATTTGACAATTGTTTTTATGGTTTCTATGTAGTTTAAATGTACATCACAGCTTCAGCGACACACAAAAGCGATATCGCTTGCTTCCATGACAACATCAGCGAGATTATTTGGCAGCCACAATAGCCAAACCGAAGCAGATCAGTGAGTAATATCACCTAATCTCATCTCAATTCATTCCAGTTCTGCGGCAGCCAGCTGGGACGATAAAGAAATGAACGTCTGGGTTTATAAAGATGGCTTCCAGGGCATCACAATGTCACGCGCCCGAGAATATCGCATCCCAAACCACATCCAGGTCTAATGCATTTGCGAACCCACAGTGTCGCCATTATAGCTCGTTTCTTATTCACACAAGCGGCGGTTTTGACTTTGAAAATGAAAACCTCGATTCTGCAGTTCAGGAAGCTATTGGAAATCAATGACACGTGTAATCCCATCAAGCAGTCCAGACGGTTTAATATAGTTCTGGGGATTGTTTCTCCGTTTGGTGGTTTGGAAATGCTGCGTACATTTGCACTCACGGAAGCCATCTTCATCTACCTTTGCCTTTGCAGTTACTAACTTCAGGATGTGTGTTACAAGAATGGCATTGGAGGTGTTTTTTTTTGCATTGACAGATTTATCAGTAGGTCTAAGCTACGAATGTGGCTTTGATGGACGCATTTGGTTTGTCTTTTCCAGCGCTTTACGAGCATGGTTTGAGGTTGCTGTGTTTTTTTAAACTTTTCTATGATCTTAAGATCGAATGCTTGAGGCATGAAGTCAGTTTTAAATCTTTGGAAATAAAGCATCACTGTACAAACTGCCGCGGTTTAATTTGCAAAGTAGCATGAAACAGTAAATAAGCTGGATGACAAAGAGCCAGCATCATGTTTAGCGGTTGACTTGGGAGCAGGTCAGTGGATTGTGTTTTGAGGTTGTGGGTTTTACCATAAATGTCACCTATAATTAAACAAAACATGTGTCTGAGGTACTGGAAAACACTCACAGACTCCACCAGGAGTATCAGGAGCTTACAGGGGTCTCGGTGAGGCGACACGCAGATCGAAGCGTCGACGTCGTTGCCAGGGAAGGTTTTGTGTTTTCCTCCGGCTCTGTTGTTATGTTTTGGTCGTGTCGTTGCAGTGCGCGGCTGCCTGTTTTGCTGTGTCATCAAATCCCACCCACAGGAAATAGCAGAGGGATTATGGTTTTTTTTAAACCTATTGTAATCTTCTCGGGTCCTGTGTCGACCACGACGCTGTGTGTAATCTTTGAACAGCTTTTTTTTTTGACTGTGTGCGTCTCCTTCTCTTTCCTGATAGTCTCCGGTCTCTGTTCCCCATCGCATCCGCTCCACCAGCAGGAGCACCAGAGAAGGAAAGACACTGTCTGAGATTAACTGTGAGTCCCCACAACACAGACAAATACATTCAGGTTTGGAAAGTCTGACTCTATATATATATATATATATCTCCCCAACTCATATGTTCCCTGTTTTCCTGTCTGTCTGTCTCTTTCTTTATCCCTCTCAGTTGGTCAGGTGAAGTTTGATCCTCCACTGAGGAAGGAGACAGAACCCCATCATGAACCGGTGAGTCATTAGACGTCGCGTTTGTTTACATGTGTGCGAATGAGATTTGTGTGATTGTCATTTCACCAATACCAGCATGGCTGATCCTTACCCAATCAGTCCTTTTCAATCTGTGTCGAACCGAACATGAAGCCCATCCACACAGTTCACTTTGAAGTGTTTGAATATTTAGTAGCTTTTAGAGTATTTCGATCCCCATCCCTGTCAGTCGTCGAACGTTAGGAAGCATCTTGTGTGACTAGTTTGCTCAAAATTAGGCAGACTTGGTTCAATAATAGAAGA
The DNA here is from genome assembly GCF_000690725.1 of Stegastes partitus. Taxonomy (NCBI): domain Eukaryota; kingdom Metazoa; phylum Chordata; class Actinopteri; family Pomacentridae; genus Stegastes; species Stegastes partitus. Next base: position 66,147 of record NW_007578523.1, on the reverse strand, counting down.
ACACCAGTGACAGAAAGAATATTGTAAATGCAGGTTTTATAGAAACCGTCTGATTGCTTTTCCACTTGGTTTTTTAGATCAGAGGTGAGGTTAAATCAGTGTAGGAATTCTGGCCATATCCTACTGGAGGAGACTCTGGTACCACCTAAATGCATGCTGGTGAGATTATGTGTCCCAAATGGTCTAGAGTACTTCCTTGTCCTTCTGTAAATGCTGAAGGTGTGAGGCCAGAGTCGAAATAATGGAGAGACTTAAAGAATCCTGAATAGGAATTTATGGGAGGATTCCATAATGCCAGAGATGGCAGTTACAGATGTTCCATCCATCGCCCCAGAAACCCCGTCGTCTGCTTTATCGTGTCTTTGCATTGACTCATACAGTCATGAAACCGTGCGCATGTGTAGTAGAGGTATAACTTCCGGAAGAACATGCTTTTTAAACCTTATTTTGGGCCAAAGTCGCCAAACTTTTGAAGCGTTTTTTTGTGATTTTTGAGAGTTGTATCTGTACATACTCTTTATGTCATGGTGACCATTAAAACTTCACTTATGGCTCTCGACTCCTTCATTTAGATAGATGTCTTGTCTCATTAGCCCAAAAATACCTGCCTGATGGTGTTGCCAAGTTAGCTTCTGAGTGGCAAGACTTGCCTATATTTCCTTTAGTGTGTCTCTATAGAGCAGGGATCTCCAACTCTGGTCCTCTTGAGCTACTGTCCTGCACGTTTTAGATGTTTCCCTTCTGGAACACACCTGACTCACATTAATGGATCTCCAGCAGCTTGTTGTCAAGTTCTACACAAGTCTCTTAATGATCCATTAATGATCTATTGCATTATGGAAACATCCAAAACCTGCAGGACAGTAGCTCACGAGGACCGGAGTTGGAGATCCCTGGTGTAGAGTTACACCTGAGCGATTTTGCCTCTTGCCTCGTGACCCAGACCTGGGCCTTTTGAACAATAAACGGAGGCTGTATGGATGCATTTGCATGAAAACATAACAGCATCATACCTGTATATGCCATAGTCACTGCCTGACAGCCAAAAGGCAGCCGTGACACATTAGCTGTATAGCCATAGTGTCTCCTTGTATATAAGCATCAGTGATCACGTATCCCCCTGGATGCACTCGCTACGATCTTCGACAGATTAGATAGATTTAGAACTGCAGACAATGGATCCCTACTTCTTGCTAGCGCGAACATTGTTTGATTATGTTGGCCAGATTTTAGCTTTGTTGTTCGGTTTTCTTCAAAAACTCAACTCTAGCTTTTAAAATGCGTCTTGGTTGAGCCATGCTTGCTTGGTACACTGACTTTTTATGTTAGACACTAAAGCTGATTGTGCTATTGTCAGATGAAAGTTGCTAGTGGACGGATGGGGATGGCGCAGGGTTCAGGCACCATCACAATGTGTTGTTAGTCCTCCCTCACTTTTTTGCCTTCCTCTGCACTTTCCCTTTTAACACACCCCCTCTCTTTAAATTGAAATTCACCCCAAGATCAAATGAAATCCTTCTCCTGCCCTCTGTCTCTTTATCCATTTAGATCATCAAACATAATCACCAGTGTAGGTCTTTGTAGCGTCCATCAGCAATCATCCCGACGTCCTTCGATTTCTCTTCTTAAAGACGTAACAGCATGTGTTCTCTTTGGCTTTTAGCTCTCAGAGGTTGATCCATACGGGACTGTGCTGCTATTTGTAGCATTTTCAAATCAATAAACCACATTTTATATTAATAACGCAACTTTAAAAAGACGAGCAGCTGCATATGATGGCCTTTTTGAGGTATTTATTTTGTAGTCTGGCCAAAAATCAACCATAGTGATACTAATTAAGGTAATAAGTGGTTTTAATTCAAAGAAACACTCCTGAGAATCCAGCTGCCATCACACATGAGCTATTCATTTTGTATTTTTATATGATATATTAATGCAATTTGTTAATGCCTCTCCTCTTGAGTTTTTTGCTGATTTTTAACCCCCATCTGCTCCCATCCATCCCCTCTTCTCTCGAGATTAATACCCCCGTACCCTCCGCCTCTGTCTTGCTGATCCATGATCTTCTAAAAACCTATTTTTGGCTTTAATCCATTTTTCACCCATCGTCCTCCTCTGTCTCTCTCGTTCTCTCTCTCGCCTCCATGTCTCCATTCCTCCCTGTTCCCTCCATCAGTCCAGGTTAATGTATTAACTAAGGTCTCTCTCGCTCTGTCTTGCTGACCAGTGTGATTCTGAGCCCTATCTGGACTGTGTTGAGGAGCTCTACTATACCGCGAGATCTAATCTGGTAGTACTCCTTCTGTCTCTCTCTCTCTCTCTGTCTTCAACCTCTTTCTCTCTCTGTCCACCTATATTGGCCTTTTTTTTTGTTTTTTCATTTTTTTATTTCCAATCTGTCTTCATTTCTAGCCTCATGCCTCCTCTTCCTCTTGCTCGCCATGTATCTGTCTCTGCAGGACGAGCCCTTCTCGTCCCTCCTCTGGCTCTCTTGCCTTCCCGTCGTCTCTGTTACTCGTTCTGTTTTTTTCAGATTCTGTTTTGGCTGCTCGACTTCCGACATGTATTTTTTGTTAATTTTCACAGTGTTGATGCATCTATTCTGGTCCGTCCATCTGTCGCTGTTCATTTTTTTTCTTCTTCTTCGTTTTCCAGCTCTGGCTTTTTTTTCTTTTTTTTTTTTGCTCACTAACTGGTGTTGTAGTCGTCATGGTGATAAGAGTCTTTAGTGATGTTGTTGTTTTCATATATGCATACACATTCACACGCAAACAAACAAACAGAGGAAGGTCGAGGGTCAGATTCAGTTCAGATCGGCGAGGATTTTAAAGACATTCCTACTCAGAACAGCACTCACATCCAGATTTACAGACACACACACTCCACCTTTCAGTGTTTGCTGTATTGTGTGTGATGTTTGCTGGCCATATGTCTGACATCTCTCTCTACAGAATGTGTGTCTCTCTTTTTCTAACCTCTCACATGAGGCCTTGTTCGTATGTGGGAGTGTCTCTGCAGTGTTCATCTCTTTATTTTTTTCATTTTCACTGTCCTCTTGCATGCTTTATGCCATCGTCTCTGGAAATGTTTCTGACACAACGCTGCGTTCACATTGTGGTTTTATGTACAGATGTCACACCAGGTTTTTGTCCACATCGCTCACTGCCTACAGAAATAATAGAACAGAAGTGTGAGCGCTAACTAAACTAGCATCAGCAGCCAAGTACTGCCTGTGTGTTCTGGACACTTCCACCCCGTCGGAGCGCTGCCCCGGGGTGGAAGTGTCCGGCTCATGCACAACTGCACCTGTCAGTTAGGCTGAAATCCAGCGATGCGTAGTGTTCTAACAATACACTAGTTATTATAACAACTATGAACAATAAATATTAACAACTAATGAGCCTTCCAGCATCAAGCCCTCCTTGTATCTCCACCTCCGTCTTGACAATCCGACATAAAAGAAGGTTTTACATTTAGTGTTGGATTATCGAGTCACGACCGTATTTGGGTTGTTGTTGCTGTGATAAAGAGGCTGTAACTTGAAATTATTGATTTTACTTTAGTTCAGGGTGTCACAAGCCAAAATGATTGGGATGCACTTGTTTAAATCTAACTTTATGACAGTTAGGATAAGATACAATAAACCTTTATTAATCCTACAGTGGGAAAATGTGCAGTGTTACAGCAGCAAAGGGTTCAAACATTTAGGGAACATCACTGGAAAATAAAAATAAACAAAAAATATACCTTAGTACAGACTTTTCCCTGTGTAGATATTTAGGTAATAATCAGAAAGAGAAATCCTCTAGATCTGGAAAATAACAGTATTGCACATAGATTCTTCCATGAGTAGAAAAAATTATATTGCAATGAGTGTTTGAATGTACAAAATATTCATAATGCGCAGGTTTAATGTGCTGTTATTAGCAAAAAAACACTTTGTGATGAAAAGAAAACCAGTTTTTTTATGGCTAAATTATCCAGTTGGACCTAATATTTAATTTATTAATGACCATTTTTATTATATCTGTATAAGACAAGATAGAAATGTAGTTAACGTCTAATGATTATGACATCACACACATCAGGCCACAATGTGAGCGCAGCAGGAGTCAACTCTAAACACCTTCAATTACCAATATGTGTCCACTGTGTACATCTGTGAATGTCTGCTGTTATGAATTACACTTTGCTGTTTTATTGTGGGTGTCATTATTTGCAGTAGGCAGCTGTAACTGTCCCCACAGCAGCTACAGCAGCAGCTCCTGCAGTAATTTGGCAACGGGAGAGGGCTGAAGTGGTAGCGGCTAGTCTAAATGTGGTTCACATCGGGCACGATATGCAGCCCTCAAATCATTAGGGCATTTCTAAATGAACCAATAATGAAGTGCTGTGTCACAGGAGTAATGTCATTTGTTTGTCTTCTAGGATTTGCAGCTGGAATATGGCCACGATTCGCCGAGTCTGCTGGGAGGAAACAAGTAAGCCTTCCCTCCTTTTACTGTCGTCGTGTTTTTACTCTGTCATCTCTTCATGTCTTTTCTCTTTCATCAATAGCTACAGATGTCCTAGTTTTGTTTTGTTTTTAGTAAGCTGGATTGAGAGAGTTTATAGACAAACCGAAAGAGCCAGAATGCGAGATGTTGAGAGTTTTCATGCTGCAGGTTTCATGATTTATTCATTATCGCAACTTGAGGATGTTCTGAGTGTTTGTGTGCAGCCTTTCTGCTTACAATTGTGCCTTGTAAGCAGAACGCTCAGGTTCACGTCAGGGCAGCAGAATGCCCTCCACGAAGATTTCACTCCTCAGCAGAAGTTTTTCCTTTCTCACGTTCGTCACATTCCCTCATTTATACCTTCTTTTCATGTGTTCAACCAACAGGAGCCTTCTCAAATCTGTAGAGGAGGAGCTGCAGCAGAGGTGAGTCACAAACCTCTCGCATCTCGATTCACCGAGAGCGTCTCGATCTGCCGGTGTTCTAACCACGCCCACCCATCAGCCAATCATACTTTAACGGCAGGACTAATCGGGCCAATCACACGCAACTAACGCTGCTGTAACGACTCCGGGCTGTCGCCGTTTCTGGATTCTTGCTGGGTTTTATTTTCCCTCTGCGGCTTGCTTCACGCTTTGATGTCATCAGGAAAAGGCTGTGCTTCATGGGGGCTTCCTGCAGAGCATGGCACACACACACACACACACACACACACAACACACACACACGTTCTCATGTGTGCATTCTCACACATGCACGAACATCTATTCAGCCAAAGATGAGTTTCAATCTAGCCGTTACGCTGGCAAGTCTGTGGAGAAATTCTCCTTATTTGCTCAAAAGATGATTGCTATTCCTGTGCTTTGCTACTTTCTACGAGGTAATCCGATCATGACAAATGTGTTTCTTTGAATTCTTTGGTTTAATACAAAGCAAACAAGAGTTTTCACATCTGTGCACACATCGGGTACAAAGTTGTCCCGCAAACAGTCCCTTCAGATCCACGTTGTGCTAAATCCACGTTGTGCTAAAGCCATCAGTGTCTTACTTACAGGAACTAGATATTGTTGTTCAAAGTATTACATCCTCTAAAGTTAAGCTCGTTTTGCTGCTCTTTTAAAAATACAGCGGCTTCAGGTTGAGCTGTTTCCTGGTTTATCTCTTTCTGCCTCCGCCGGTGAGCAGAGGTACAATTAGAGGAGATGACAGTGATCTCTGTGTGATTTTTACATGTTCGTTCGTGTTCCAAAAATGCAGCGTAGTTGTTTGTAGACTAACAGGTAGAACACAGGTTTGCTTCAGTGAATAGATTAGCGTCTGTTGTATGCAGTAATCTTGAGTAAACTGTGGTGAACCCAACCCCTGCTTTCTAAAGGATGAGGTGACTGTTGACAGTATTGTCTTTACACCTTATTGTGTAGCTTATAACACAAGAAATGTATGCAGCATGGAGTTGAAAGCTGTAGCTGTGTGGCATAAATACACACTATATTTACTATGAATGGATGCTTTCAGAATTTAAATACACTCTTGACAACATGTCTGTTATGAAAATAAAGAATAAATCTCTAATAAAAGCAGGTGTTTAAATAACAGGTTAGTCTCAAGAACCAGCAGGGTTACATAAAGAAGTAATAGGCTGGACTGAAAAGGGAAGAAAAATACTCAAGAAGGAGCAAATCGCCTGCTATGTAAAGATGTTTTCATGTTTCTCTTTTCAACAGAAATACTGTGTTTTTACTTTGCTGTTTGTTTGATCAGAGTAAAGCTACTGATACGTCACTTCTGCAGGAGGAGGAATGACAACAGTTTTACACTATTAAATGGTTGGAAAAGTAGAAATTACAAGTGCTGAAACAGTATTTCTGCTAAAAAGAGAAGCTCAGAGTGTAACTGATTAATATGTTTATCAGTAGCGGCTGGTCTATGATATCGATCTGACTGTCTTCAGTTGAGATAGATGAAGGCTGTGGCTAATATATGAGAACTTCCAAGATATAAGTGACAGTTAAACTGCTCTGATTTGACTAATTTAAGGTTAACTGTTGAGGGATGTTCAGATCTGGAAGGCCTGTGTAGGTTCAAACTAGAGTTGGGCGATGCGGTAACGTCTTCTGATTATTATTGGAGGTGTTTGTATGTGCAGTAGTGGACTTTTTAATGAGCTCAATCATGCAAGAACCTGTTGCAAAAAGGAATATAAAGTCACCAATTTGGGTTTTAAAGTGGACGAACTGAAGGAAGTCAGAGAAGGACGCCTGCACTTGTCACTACTAAATAAACAAACAGGGTGAATATGGTCAGAGGGCACGATTTGTCAAATATGATTCATGAATTGACTTTAGTTTTTAGCACTGGTCAGTTGGACAGGAACAATAAAAGGTAGTTTAATAGTTATTTAGTCTCTGTTTAGTGGAAATCAGTGCAACAAGATTATCCACAACATGGCCCATTCCTTTTAGCACATGCTTTAAATTGCACTTTACATGTTGAATATTTGCTGAATTCTCAAACTAGCAGGATAAAATGACAAACAGTCACCCACAACCAAACCACACCAAACCAGTTGTGTCTGGCTGATACAGTCGTCCAGTTTCCCAGCTTTAATTCACACAGTAGAGCTGAAGTTGGAGGTTTCTGGTCGTAGAAGTAAAGCAGCATGTTGCGGCTGCATGTCCTTGGTTCGTTTCATCTCTAGGAAGTTGACAGATTCCCTAATTTTGTCGACCGCAGCGTGAAAATGCAGCTCTACCTTTTGTTCTGTTCAGAGCTCAGGGGTTAGAGGTGGTTCATGAACCGAGCTTCACTCAGCTCTCCCTCCCCTCCTTCCCCTTCTTCGTCCATCCTCCTCTTCCTCCTCCTCCTCCTCTTTCTGTTGTCATCTCCTCCCCCCTTTGCTTGCTCCCCTAATCTCCCCCTCTTACACCCATCCGACCACCACGACTTCTATTCTCCCACCTCTCCCTTACTACTTTCTTCCCCCCCTCCTCTCCTGTCTTCACCTCCTCTCCCAGGGGCCATGTGGCACACTTAGGGGATGATGAGGATGAGGATGATGATGGTGCAGATGATGATGAAACTCACACTCAGTAAGTTCCCTCTCAGTCTTAGAACCCGGAAGCCTCTCCTTCCTCGTCTCAGCATCTCTCGTTCTTTCTCGCCCCGCCCTTGTTTCGAACGGCGGGGAAGGACGAGGATGAGGACGGGGAGGAAGGCTTCCTGTCTTCGCCCACAGTTTCATCTACGCAGCACACTCCCACCATCACGCCACATACGCCACCTGTGTTTGTGTGTCCACCGCCTGTGTGTTCTCCATGCTGTCACTGCTGTCTGGTGTGAAGTGTTGAAGCTACTAACAGTAACCCTCACCAAGAGGCTGGTCGTACAGGTTATAGTCATGCATTTCTACTTTGCTCTCCGTCTATTCCTACAGTAGGAGATGTGAAATAGATGCTGGAGTTAGAGACAGAGGGTTAAACTTGGGTAAAAACCACAGACTCCATGTAAACAAAGCTACATGTCAGATCCTGGAAAGTGGCAGCAGTTTAACGTATCTGTGCAACATGAGGTCTGAGTTCTCTTTGATTCCTTAGATAACTGGTCCTCATGACCTTGCCATCTTATTTGCTGTTGTCTTGTTTTGTTCTCCACTTCGCGTCGCCATCTGTGTGCCTCCTTGCTGTGTGTGTGTTTGTGTGTGTGTGTGTGTGTGTGTGTGTGTGTGTGTGTGTTGCGCCCTCACGCTGCCTTCTGTCTTCTCCTGCCTCTATAAAACTGTAAATCTGGCGTCCAGCCTCTTCCCTTATTGTGTAAAAGCCAAATGTCTGCGGCAGGCCAGAGTGCTCTTTCTAGACAAAGATTTTCCAGCGCCGTCAGAAAAAAGGGCCTTCTGTGCTTTTATGTTTCAGGGGTTTTTTTGGGCTTGTTCACAGTGACAGTGATTAGAACAACTGAGGAAACCTGAATTTCTAAAGTGATTGCAGCCAGTTATACTGTACAAGCTGATTTTTTAGGACATAAAGGCAACAGCCAATGTAAATGTGAGATAAAGAATCAACTTCTTCAAACATTTCTCCTTAAATGTTCAGACTATAAGGCTAAAAACTTGAACAATGCTGGCTAGGTTGTTAAAACGGCTGAACAGTTCATCAAAATATGGTTAAAATCACAACAAGTCGCTGAAGCTGTACTTTTCCTCTTAAGATAAAATCACAACAAACTATTTTAAATGAAGTTTGTGGTTCTACAGAGACGCCTCAGCGTATAAATCATATCCTCTCGACATAAGAAACGTGGTTATTTGGTACAGACTGCAGCAGAAATCCCCATCCTGTGTGATAAACACAGTAGTTAAAGTGGGTTTGCAGATTGCAGATGATTTTTTTTGCATATTATTCAGCTGTAACACGTCCTTCTGATAAATCCTAAATATGTTTTGATCCTGCTGCTGAAAATGTTCTTTTCTATTCATCAACTGTCCAGTAGGAATTACTAAAACATTACCTGCAGTGTGGTTCATAACTCTGTCACACATAACGCCACAAAAATGCTTTTTCAGAAAGTTTTCATGGACATGTTTTGTTTGCATTTGCCAACTCTTAGGTTGTAGGTGTAGAATCAGTAGATGTAGAGCATACTATACTACAAATTTAGATGCTTTTCTGCACCTTAGTGCCCTTAAATGTTCTCCCAAAAAAGGCTGTTTGTCATGTACCTACTTTTCCAGTGCAGCGTTTCTATTCTCCCTCTAACCAGCTCCTGGTTTAGACGAAGCATCAGACTGTAGCTTCCAGCCCTGAATGTGTGAACTGTGTCAGCTCCACATCAGTTCTTATCAATACAGTTTACATCTAAGCTTCTCCGAGGGCCTTTGTGTGTCTGTCTGTCTCCTGCCATTCAACTGTGTTTGTTTCCACTGTGATTGGCTCTGTCCGTGTTGACGTGTGCTCCGATTGGTTCTCTGTCTCTCATTCATTAACAAACGCTGCGAGTCTCTGCGAACGTAGCGCTGATTGAAATGTTAATTCTCTCTTTTTTTAAAGGTGTGAACAGGCGATTGAAGTCTCTTAATTCAAATGAGAATAATAACTCAAAAGCTCAATAATAATAGAATATAGTGTGTAACATATTTTAACAACAACAGCTTTACGTGTGACTGTAGCCAGTATCAGCGCTACCATCCTCAGAGACTCTACACGTGCTCCTCCTGTGGTTTCTCTTCTGTACCGCTCAGTCTCACTTTAGTGGTTAACCTTTTAAGCCAGTCACCACATGTCTGTCTCAGTGTAAAGTACTCTCAGGCTATGGTTGTATCTGTCATTTCAGCATTTCTTTTAACATCTGGATGAAGAGGAACGCTTCCACATATCTTTCAGTCTAAATAAATATGAGTAAGACTTTGTTGGAAAAGTGTAGATACTAAAATATGGGATCCTGATTAAATTTGTTGTGTAAAATTAAAGCAAAAAGTGCTTTAAAATGACAGGTCAAACCATAGCCTCTGTGTTTATATGTTGGCAAGTGTGTTTATTGGTTTTAATTTATTTTTTGAGTGTCTTATTTCACATTTTCTGGCTTCTCCTTTTAGTAAATCAAGCACTATCATGAGGCCAAAGGTCCCGCCGCCACTTCCTCCAAAGGTAACCGAATGTGTCTATTAGCCACGGACGCATTTTTAAGTTTTAAATCATTTTACCGCCCAGAACATGAAAATCAAGCTGACTCTTTGTCCCTTTATCTGCAGCCCAAGTCCATCTGTTCGTCCCAACCGCAGCCTCAGCAGCAAAAACTGGACGATAGCCAATCGCACAGCGAGGACGATGGCGGAGGGGGAGGGACCATCAAACGCTGTCCGGTCCCGGAGACGCCGAGCCCCGCCAAGCCCGCCTCCAACGTGCCCCCGCGGCCGCCGCCCCCGAAGCTGCCGCCCCACCGCCGCAGCAGCCTAGGTAACGAGAGCCCGAAGCGCAAAGACGTCGAACACTCTGCCCCAGAGGATGATGGGAGCTTTAGGCATTTCTGGGAGTGGCTCCACACGCCTCACACAGAGGAGGAGCTGGAGGAGGCGTGGGAGGTGCTGAAGGAGGTGAAAGAGGAGCAGGAAAAAGAGGAGGAAAAGGAAGAGAGTAAGAGCAGCCGATTGGTAGACGGGTAGTGTCCGCAGACCCTCTCGTCCGTCCCCCCTACCCCCGCGATTGGTTGTGTGGTCTCCCATTAGTCAATCCTTGTAGTCTGATTGATTTCTTTGTTCCATAAGTCCATTAACAATAATGCTTTTTAATTTTTTTTGTTTGTAGTTTCCTTCCGTCCATCAGCTCCCGCTCAATATAATTGTTTGTCTCCAAAGTCATTTTTGTGAAGGCTGATTGGTTGTTCAATCAATCAGAAGCTGCTACCACTCCCCCTCGCTTCCTAGGAGGAAGAAAGAAGAGGAGAAAACATTGTCCTGGCTCATAGACATGAACGATACAGGAAGAGTTGTAGTGGGCTCTGAGATTGGTTCAAGAAAACATTCTGCACCTCGTCACAGTGTGCCGATGTTTGGATTCACTTGATTCAATTTGGTGTCTCTTGTCCAATTTAGCAACATCGCAAATGCAAACTGAACAACTGGATAAACAAACAAATCAAAATGAGTTTTTAGTTCCTTCATAAGTAAAGTTCAGACGAGATCCACTCACCAGAAACCCGTTCCTGTATGACTGGAGCCTGTACAGGTCATTTCCAGTGTCTTAAACATGCTTTTTATCTTATATTTCATTACTTCTATTCCCAGTTAATTTCAGGACTGAATAATTGGAATAAATATGCAGCTTTGGTCTCGCTCTCTCTTGAGAAGGAGATATTTGAAATTTAAGATTAATTCTAGTGAGAAGTCCAGTCCTGCTGAAATGCTCCTTTAAGCCTTCAGGTGGATCCGCACTGTGTTGGCAGAGGAGTTTTGTTTTCTCTCTCAAGTTACAGGGACACTCAACTCTAAAAAAAAAACAACTATTTTATCAGCCAAGTCAAACTTTCCAATAACAGAGTAGAGCGTTCAGATCCGCTGAGCTGAACATGAATCAGAACTGAACTCCGTCCAGCAGGTGAAATGTGACGAATCCACTCCGTCCTTCGCTCACGACTCTATTTGATCCTCTGTATTCTTCCTGCTAGCCTCCCTCCTTCCCTCCCTCTCTGCTCCCGGTAGTTTGTTGTTTTCTTTTCTTTCACTGTTTGATTCTTCTCTTCGTCTTTACGGCTCCGATTGTTTCTCATTAAAACCAACGATGTTTATGTGTGAGTGAGCTTTGAATACATGCCGCAGTGAAGTCAGTTTTCTCTTTACATTCACAGCTTTCTGTCCTTTAAACCAGCGGTGCTCAAACTGGGGGGTCGGGACCCACATGGGGGTCACAAGATGATTTCAGGGGGTCACCAGATCTTTGTAAAAAAAAAAAAAAAGAAGAAGAAAATTCATTCATTCATTTAAAAGAAAATGAACGTTAAGAGACTAATCTGTGGAATTAACACATTAGTTTTTAACGCATTAATGCTTAAACAACAAAGTTATTACTCGTGAGACATTAAAAGTTCTAATTGGGGCGTCACAAACACAAACTTTCGTTATCTTGGGGGTCAAACAGTTTGAGAACCGCTGCTTTAAACGTTCACTCTCTCTCTCAGTGTCGCTCAAACGCTCTGAGCTGCTCTCTGTGTTGCTGTCGTTTGTTGTCGTAGGTAATGGGCTGAACTCTCCCCACAATGGCGAGAGGGACAGTCCAGCAGAGCGGCAGTCCACCATGCCCCCTAGTGTCCCCATACGGAAAGACAAGAAGGATGTAGTTCCGGTAAGCAGGCGCCAGTGCAAGCCTCCACACAGAATGTATGAACATTCATAACTCTGTGGGGCAGATGGGAAAGGCCAGACCCTCTGTTAAATGTATGTTTTGGTATTTTTGTGAAAATGGAGAATAAAAGGGTCATTTTGTTATAGCAGCCAGAAGTGTGTGTAAAATCCACAGTGTTCAACCTCTATGCATGTTTAGTGGCATCATTACGTTTATCTTCAGATTCTTTATTCCTTTCTGGTCAAATTACAGAAACTTTTGTTTTTTTCTGTTTCTTAATGCGTGTTTGTCTTTGCCTCAGAAGCCAATCAGCAACGGTCTCCCTCCAACACCCAAAGTTCATGTGAGTCTCTTTTTGCGTCACTTATTTTCAAAATTCTCGTTTTATTCAACAAAAGATATCAACGTTAACGTGAACAGAGTCCCTGACATCACAGGAAAAAGCATTCTTATGCTCACTTCCCACTGTTTTGACCTTTAATTAAAGTTTTCAGTTTGTTATCCTCCCAAAAATTGAATTCAGGTGCAAAATTTAATTTTATTATTTCTTTATCATGTGTGATATTACTTCAGTTTGATTGTCAGCATTTGTTTTTAATGTTATTATTGTTTTAGTAATGTATCACACTTACATCGTATTGGTTTCTACTTTTAGACACTTCATGTCTTATGTCAATGTTTTGCTTTTTAATTCATATATAAGACTTTTCTTTGGGATTAATGAAGTTTTATCCTAACTTTTCTTACTTTATATTAAATTAGAACACCAGATACTTTGCTCAGCACAAAGCAAACAGTCCATGAGAAATACAATTTGTAGCTCAGCAGTGTTTTGTTCACCACATCGAGCATTTCAGCCTCAATTAATCGTCAAAATACAGCAAAATAATCCTCTAAAAGTTTGTCTTATCCCCCTTTTTTTCGTGCTCTTCACCCACTTGCAGATGGGTGCGTGTTTCTCCAAGGTGTTCAACGGCTGTCCTCTGAAGATCCACTGCGCCACTTCATGGATCAACCCCGACACCAGAGGTAACCCGAAGGAAAACAGATTTATAGAAGGATGGATACGTCTTTAGTTCTTTTGCCAAATAGAACCACAACGTCTCTTTTCTGGGTTGTCTGATGTGAGCTGCTGCTTTGCAATGTTTGTGTGTTTCAGACCAGTATTTGATATTCGGAGCCGAAGAGGGAATCTACACGTTAAACCTCAACGAGCTGCACGAGACAACGATGGAGCAGGTGAGGCTACAGATCATGAGCATCTTAAGTTAACAGCAATATGCTGCATCAGAACGTTATTATTTTGGTTCCTACTTTTACTGTTACATGTGAGAAATTCCTAAATTGTGACTTTCTTAAATAGAAAACTTGTATTTGAAGTCATTTTATCGAGTTCTGTTTCACCATAATGCTCATTTAATGTGTTCTCTCTGTACTTTGTGTGCAGCTCTTCCCTCGGCGGTGTACCTGGCTATACGTCATGAACAATTGTCTTCTTTCCATATCTGGTGAGTTGTGACATTACTCTCGTCTTCACCAGAACGTGATCTCAATCATTGATTTTGCGTCAGTCATCTTGTTAACAGGTTAAATCTTGTACCTTACGTCAGTATCGTTCCAGCCGCTAACCCTCTCCTCTGTCCTCCGCTCTGGCGTATTGTGTTCCAGGAAAAGCCTCCCAGCTGTACTCCCATAGTCTGAGCGGTCTGTTTGAACAGGCCCGACAGTTACAGAAGTTGCCCGTAGCCATTCCCACACACAAGCTGCCTGATAAGATGATTCCCAGGTAACTGCAACCAGGACGGCAAAGCTGTCGATCGTTTGCAAACTCTTATTTTCTTATGTTTGAGCTGCTTGATCGAGTGAATTTTAATACGTCTGTTTACTTCACTGTCTAACAAAACAGTTGTGTCAGTTTCAGTTTATTTCTGTAGAATCAGCGTAACTTAATGTCAGCTTTAACACAGTGGTTTTGTTCATGGGTGACACATTTCTGTTTGGTTTTTTTTGTCTGATTGTAGGAAGTTTGCTGTGTCCAATAAAATTCCAGACACTAAAGGGTGCCAAAAGTGCTGCGTAGGTGAGTTTATAGAGAAGAAATTTGTAATCTCCTATGGGAAAATATGCAGAATATTACTGTAAGCACTTAGACAGGCAGTGCTTAGCAACAGTAATGTGTTTTTTGCTTTTACAAGATGTAAACATGTCACTGGGCATATTGAATTTAATGCACACATAAACCAAGGAGCAGAAGTCCCTGACACCCGATGTTGTCTCCCCGCAGTTCGTAACCCGTACACAGGCCATAAGTACCTGTGTGGAGCCTTCCAGTCCAGCGTCATGCTGTTGGAGTGGGTCGAGTCCATGCAGAAGTTCATGCTCATCAAGGTCACTCTCTTCAAAACTCCTCGTTTGTGTTTACATGTTTGCTTTCATAACTCATGTATTAGAAAAAAAAAATCCAAGAAACAAAATAAAAACACACACAGGCACATTTTCATAATGCTGGAATTTTTTTAAATGGTAAAACATTTCAAAATATTATATTTAAGCTCTTAAGATTGTTAAAATGTCAGTTTGAGGCTGCGACCTGCTCCAGACTTCACTCTTACAGGTTCATCTGTGGTTTTCAGGAGATTTAAAATCAGACTAATTTGGAGTCGGGCGGCACGATTATCTGCCAAAATAATAATAATGACAGTAACTTTGATCAGTATTGAGATCAGAGTTATTTCTCATGATTATTTATTGTTTTTTAAAGAGAGAATATTTTCTTTGTTTTCACTTCCATGTTGTGCTGCATTGCTGCACAAATTGTTGCATCAAATTAAAACTTAAAACAATAATTATTCAGTGCATCTGCAAGAAGCAAAATTCTGACTAGAATTGTACCCGAACAGCTTCATCTGTTGAACATCTGGTTATCAGTTGATACTGCAATGTACGGATGTTCATTAAATGCATCACCTGCAGGCTTCAGTAGATTCTAGCTGGGTATTTGTGCGTAGAGAAGCCTCTAGTCTCCTACTCGGTTACTGCAGCATCCCGGCAGGTGTTTGACCAAAAATGACTTTAAAAAGAGTGAAAAAGAACGTTAGAGGTTTCTAAAGATTTGTCCCGGTTTATACCAAGTGATTTTAGTGAATATTTATAAGCAGAACATTTTAAATATCGATGTTGCAGTCAGCGTTCACAACCAGAAACATGGTGATCAATGCACAATTAATTTTTCAGATGTGATTTGTAGCTTTCTTATTTCTAAATGTCCATTTACACACTACACTAATCAGTTATTCCTCAGACAGCAGCAGACAGACTTCTAACACGTCTCTCTCTCTTCGTTCATCCGACAGAACATCGACTTCCCGTTGCCGTGTCCGTTGGAGGTCTTCGAGATGTTGGTGGTCCCGGAGCAGACCTACCCTCTGATCTGCGTGGCGGTCAGCAAAGGAACCGAACTCAACCAGGTGGTCCGGTTCGGCACCGTCAACCCCAACTCTACCTCCTCCTGGTTCACAGAAGCGGGTGAGGATAACAGGACTGACTTTGACGTTGGTGGTTACAACATAAAGGCCAAACTAACACTGAATTAATCTTCCTCCTGCAGACACGCCACAGACGTGTGTGATCCACGTCACTCAGCTAGAGAGAGACACTATCCTCGTCTGCCTCGACAGTGAGTAACTCAGACACATTTGCATTTTGCAGCTTCGACTGTTAGAATGTGGGAGCTTTTCCGACAGCTTT
This sequence comes from Stegastes partitus, assembly GCF_000690725.1. Classification (NCBI taxonomy): domain Eukaryota; kingdom Metazoa; phylum Chordata; class Actinopteri; family Pomacentridae; genus Stegastes; species Stegastes partitus. The sequence goes on along the minus strand of NW_007578523.1, from coordinate 50,075 downwards.
ACCCGGGCGTCACTCCGCTCTTTGTTCCCCGTCTCTCTCCACAGGATGTATAAAGATCGTGAACCTCCAGGGCCGGTTGAAATCCAGCAGAAAGTTGTCAGCTGAGCTCACCTTCAACTTCCAGATTGAATCCATAGGTGAAGGAGGAAAACAATATTTTACATCACAAAGTACTACTTAGTGTGGAAACGGGGCTGCATGTAGAACCAAAAGGTCATGAACTGAGAAAAATGAGGGGAAATTGAATCGACCTTTAAGTGGATGTGCACAAGCTTATCTGTAATCCATAAACAAGCAGTTATCTTTTTGTTTTTATTTGTTTTTTTTTTTACAGTTTGCCTCCAAGACAGTGTTCTGGCCTTCTGGAGACACGGCATGCAGGGACGGAGTTTCAAGACCAACGAGGTGAGATCGATACCGAGCGTGTCTGTACGAGCGTGTGTGAATGCTCAGAGGAAGAAAACGCACCTTAACGTGGCCTTTAGAGGTTCACCTCCAGGCATCGCGGCAACTTATTTAATCTCTGACTATAATAGGATTTTGGTTTCTACTGTTGAATTCCTAAAATGGAAGCGGACGAGCAGAGGTGGATGTAGGTCAGAAGTGCTCAGATTTAATCCTCACAGGTCCACATGTGATTTGTATTGTATTTCAGAATGACTGGAAATAACAAGACAGCATTTAATCAGCTCACTTAGAACGTTTAGGCAGCGTGCGTTCAGTTTTAATACATTCAAGCCCACTGAGAGGAAGCTCTCTGTTTGCCTGCAGCGAGTTGCATCACTTTGATCTCTGAACTCTGACGTGTGATTCCACCGCAGACGTTGCGTCTCTCGTGGTTTGACCTGCGTGGAACTGAGGCGGACGCGGCTCAGATTTAGTCAAACTTGTGTAGCAGAGAGAGTGACACGCATTCTGCATCTGTGATTTTAGCTCAGAGCAAATTCTCTTGTGTAACATTAAGGCAGCAGCAACAACAACACACAATAGCTCTCCTCAGCGGTTGATGTCGCCATGGCGATGATGTCAACAACAAGGAGATGAGCCACATTAAAAACACCTGCGGGGCTGGATGGCTGTGAGTGCTCTCCAGCTGCAGTGTAAATTCACGTCCAAATAAAAAAACATTCATGAGATACTGTATTTGTTTTATGAACTGTGAGTTGGGTCTGGATTGATCTGTTGTTGGGTTCAATCAAGGTTAAGTAGATGTTTCAGATCTACATAATCAGTAAATGGGTGCAGCGTGGGTTCTCTCTGGGTTCTCGGGCTCCTCCACAAGTCCAAAAACAGGTTGAGGTTTGGGTTAGTCAGCTGGGATAGACTCCAGCCCCCCGCGACCCTAGTGAGGGTTAAGTGGATGGATGGATGGATGGATGGATGGGAAAATCACTAACTGGGACAGTAGAGCGTCACACTCAAGTTTTCTACAACAAATCCAACTAGAATTATCTCAGTACCACAACTCGGTATTGTTTTATTGTCAGAGACTGAGATGAAATGCATGAATTCCCTAAAAAGTGTTTATTCTGAGTCTGTACACACATATCTGATAAATTGATGTGCATACAGGATTTAATGTCCGACTGCAGCCTACAGATTTGTTCAGATCAACTTTAACTTTCTTTAAAAAGTAAACCCACACAATTCATGAAATAAAACTGTTTCAATACAACAAAGAAATCAAGCAATTTCCTCTCAGGGATCAAGAAGTCTTTCTGATTCTGATTCTTAGTGAACAAATGTGCAGCTTAAAAACTTTTCCCGAGGACGTGATGCAACGTGATCTGGCGCGGCACTGCGTTGGCAAATCAAACGCATGTCAAGTCATGAAAGCCAAAACGATTCAAGACTCACTCAGGACATTACGAAGCGTTCTGCAGAGGTTGACCTTGTGATAAACTTCTTGTGAATCTGTTCCTCCGACTGGACGGGAAGTTCTGCTGCTCGTGTCTCTCGGGAGCCTTTAAAGCTCAACATTCATTTCTTCTCCGTTCGCTGGACGTTCACCTCCCCCCACTGTCGCCAAGTGTGTTGACCGACTATAAAGTGTCCTCACATGACTTGTGTTGTGATTTTGCACTGTTTAAATGGATGGACACCTCCACTAATGCAGCCTCTTGCATTTTTGATCCATGAGATGAACCTGTTACCCCCTGCAGTCGTTGCACATTCACTGATTTGACCGCATGGTACCGCTGTAGCTTAAACCGATGCAGCTTCGTCTATATTGCAAGAAATTTGGTTGAGTTGTAGTTGAGAATTTTCAGATTTGGTTCAACACATATCAGTGTCACTGTCTCGCTGCTTTAAGGTTGTTATTTACTCAGATTTACCGTTCGATTCATTTCACTGGGGGCTTTTCAGACCTCACTCTGACCTGCTGATGCCTCCGTTTTGAAACCATATCAAGACGACGGTTGTTCATTTTGATTAAATCTGTGGAAATTTCTAAAAAAAAGAAAGTCTTTCAGGCGCCACCTGCAGATGTCAGGCATAAACAATGTTCAAGTGATGTTTTATGAATGACTTTTTTCCTGCTTTTAAGGTCAAGCCATCAATATTTCACTGCTCCATCCTGCATTTTCACCTTCCCTGCTTTGACCTTCTCTTTTTTTATCCATCAGATCACTCAGGAGATCTCTGACAGCACACGCATCTTTAGACTACTGGGATCAGACAGGTGAGAAACAACACACACACAAAAAAAAATACATCTTTCTCACTTCATCGCACACACAAACACACGTTTAGGTTTTGTGTTAACACCCTCTCTGATGTCTCACCACCGAAGACGAGCCGACTGCAGAGACCCAGAGGCCGAGGACAGAGGCCTCGCTCTGCCCAGGTACACTCGCTGCTCGCCGGCGGCCTCAAACTCTGCCTCTTTCTGTCGGGGACTGTGGAGGTCTGCTTCATGTCAGATGTTATCGATCAGGAGCACTTAGAGCGAGGGGAAGAGAGCGAGAGGAAAGGCTCTGAGGAGACTTCAAGCCATGAGAGTATAGACACTAAAATCATCTGCTTTCATGTGCGATTTGATGTCATCAGTATTTAAAAATGTGGAAGATGACTTTGGTGTCTATGGTCTCATCGCTGAGTCTCTCTAAGGCGTGAATGTGGGAGCGTTTGGGTCCACTTTAAAGGAGCATTAACAACTTTCTCAGTGTTCCTCAGGGCAAGCAGAGTAAACCTAGTCATCTCTCTCCGCTGCGTTTTGTGTTTTTTCCCAAATAACAACGCTTTTACAGGCTTGGACCGCGTCCTGCGTGGGTTTGCTGGCTGTCTGCGCATATTGCTGCGATAAATCCTGGGTCTTTACTGCCTCTTTATTCTTTGTTTTACTCATTTGTTTTGTCAGAAAACTAATAACGTGCTGGGGATTTAAAGGTGAAGCAGCTCCGTTGAGGTTTTCGTCGCCGTTCTTGGAAACTAAACTGGATGTCGTGTGTGTGTCTGTGTGTGTTTGTGTTTGCGTTGCAGGGTGGTGGTGCTGGAGAGCCGGCCGACGGACAACCCCACAGCCCACAGCAACCTCTACATCCTGGCGGGCCACGAAAACAGCTACTGAGACACATACACAAACACACTCTCCTCCTCCCCCGCCTCCATCACTATTGCCGACTAAAGGGGAGAAAGAAACTCATTCCGTTGTACACCCGCCGAGCCCTCGTGACTTGGAGACGAGCGACTTTCCCAGTCGCAGCCGTTGAAAAAAAAAAAACAAAAAGCACCGCAGTGTTGTCAGTGAAGCTTGTTGTGTTTAGAGCAGGGGTTTAACGCCGAGGAATCTCCTCTCTGCACCTTACAAGAGCAACTCTCTCCTGATTCCATCCCGCCTCTCGAAAAGCAGCACGTAAATCTGACCCCGACACTACTTCTACTACTAGTTCTACACATACTACTACTACTACTACTACTACTACTACTGCTTCTTGTGCTACAGCTTCACAGAAGGGCCATCTTGCACAGAAAACCTTCTCTCATTCATTTCCTCTTGTCTCCTCTTTCCTTTTCTTTCCCCCCCTCTTTATTTTTTTTTCTTTTTAAAACTCCCCTCCTTTATTTATTGTGGCATGATGTAACTTTAACAACCAGGATGGCTTTTCCTGTTTTATTTGTTTTTTTTATTTTATTTTAAAGGATAAAAACAAAAAAAAGAGACTAAAAAAAAATAAATAAAAGCTTCGCCACTCTTCGCTAGCATCAAAACTCCCACCACCACCACCACCACCACACCACACAAGTGCTTAATTGACTTCTATTTAATTGTTGTAAATATAAATGTAGTATTTTTTTGACAGAGACGAACACTAAAAAGACTGGTCGTGTAGATAGGGCGTGTGTATAGTTGCAAATGTACAACCGTGGAGACGAGACGGGCGCGACGGGACGGTAGATTTGGCTGATCATGTGACGAGAAAGACCCCCCCGCCGTCTCCTCTCCTCCCCGATATTACTCTCACAAAGGCGTCGGGATGGAGCCGAGCGAACGCGCGACGCTCGACCGGTCGCCCTGCATGACTTCCTGCTTGCTCGCACCATAGCAACCGTCGCCAGGGCAGCGGAGTTCTGTTTGTTCCTCCATCGTCCTGTTCATCTTTTTATGCTGTTTTAAATCAGAAAATACTTTTATTTGTTCTTTAATGCTAATTTTTTTTTTTTTTTTTTTTTTATCGAACCACTGGTGTTAAAAATTTTGCACAAAGAAAAATGTATTTCATAAACAAATGTGATGTCATTATAATATATGACCTTGTGTGTATGCACTGTGTGTGTGTGTGTGTGTATGCGTGTGTGTGTGTATGTGTGTGTTCGTAGACGTAGAATATGCACATACGAGTGCATTGTGTACAGATCTGGTCTTTAACAAGTGGCGGTTGTGTTTCTGGCTGTTTAAAAAGAACTTAAAGGGAAATTAAAAGCTGGATTTACACAGAAATCAAAATTTATCCAGTTATTTATATATATATATGAGCTCCTATTGGCCACAATTTCAAGCATTAAAGTCCAAAAACAATAACAAATAAATACAAGCTGCTTTCTTTTTGGTCATTAATGAACCTTTAAAGTCACATATTTAGCATTTATGTCCCTGAAAATGATCCCGTCCTGCCTTAGAGTGGCTTAGATGGAACTCTACATTTCAGAATGTGCAGCTCCAGCACACCAGCTCAACGCAACACAATGGTAGCTTAAGATGAAAACAGATTCTGAAGGAAAAACGACGATAGGATTGGTTCCTTTGGTTTGTTAGGTGTAAAACCAACATTATTAAACTGCAGTGTGAAGGTAGAAAAGCTCAACTGACTGCTTGTTTTTGCTCAGCGTAGAAAAAACTTCATATTTACACGTTAACAAAGTAAGATTTTCTCGAAAACAGCTAAACAAAGTAGTTTAAATGATGAATAATTTGCTATAATTGATCTGAAAGTGTTTGAATAACAAATTTCTGATCTGATATTTAGGAAGAAATTAAGCTTGGATGAAATATGTCACCTTAGGAACATGTAAAACGTATATACGAAGCTAAATGCTGCTAATATTTGTAGCTGGCCGGTCTTCAACAAACCACATTTCCTCCTAAGACGCTACAGTAGAATCAGGATGCTGCATATAGACATCAGAGTTCCCTCATATATTGCTAAAAGGTTCCCATTATGCCGTCTATTTAGTCCAGAAATCAGCCTGGGAATACAGCCCAGTCCAAGTAAATTTTAATTTCTGTGTACTTCCGAGCATTTTATTCATTCTCGTAATATTTTGTTTTTAAAACGACCGTCTCCAGCTTCAGCCGTCGCCGCTGCGGCTTCCGTTAAAGGCCGGCGTCTGCGCGACAGATCACACTACATGCATGTAGATGCGCACTGCGTGGTGTGCAGGAGAGTCTGCGTGTGGCCGTACACTACCAGTCCTCACAAGCTGTGACGCTCCAGGTTTCTCCTGAGGACACTAGTTTAGCCGAGGTAAAAAAAAAAAATCTGTAACGCTGAAATCTTCCAGAGCTCAAACATTTGCCTTTCAAACAGCTTTTACTTCTCGTTCATGTGTTCATCTCCTCCACATGTGTCAACATCCAGCTGTGTGATTCAATACTTCACATCTGTAGAGACACAAAAAGTTCTAATTTAATGGCAGGTTTTTTTTTTAAGACCCTGGGAGGAAAACCCAGTTCTAATAATGGCCAAAAAAATCCTGTGTTTGCTGCCATCTTGTGGTTTTTATTTTGCATCTCGCGTCCAACTCATCACCTGGAAGCGAGCGACTAGAACCAGGTTGGAGTGACGGCAGTTACAGTCATTTAAATGTTAAAGAATGCGGCTATAAAAGGGAAATGTCGGCATGTTGGGGGGACTTTTTTAGACTTTACCAGCTTTTTTTTTTGTGTACAGTGAGATCTGATTTCCTTCCAATATTCAGAAGATGATCATTTTACCAACACGGCAGCAAACCTTCAGCCGCGCTAACGCCTCTGCACACTATTCACTCTGCTTCAACGGGATTTATTTGTGAATAAACAGATCCTCTCGCTGGATTGTAGCTTCCAGTGACTCAAACAAGTCTAGTTACACAACTTCAATCCACTGTGAAGGTATAAATTACCTTTTTTTTTAATGGCCTATTATATTGTAAAATGAAACCTGCTTAGAACTGAAGACTCACATCACAGCAATAAACTGTTTAATTGTGTAAATCTCTTAAAAATCTAGTCCAATATGGAAAAAAAATCAAACTACTTGCTATTCAACCACCTACGAAGTGCATCAGTGCCCCGGATGAGTGATTTAAGCCACGATCATGTGCTTCCTGCCAACGTCCGTTAATACACGCTGGGCAGCCGCCAACACTTATCTGAGCAAAAACAAAAAAGTGCTCGATTATTGTCAAATCGATTAAGCTCATTAAGCCAACAGTTCATGTGTATTTGGGAAGAAAAGAAACATTCCTTTAAGGTAATGCCATAAACATGTAGTTGAACCTTCTGACGGCCATGTTTAGATGTTCTACCTCGTGGTTTGTCCGTAGACGATTAAAAACAAAAAAGTCTGGTTATAAAAGTGTGAAGCCAAACTCTAAACTCTGAACCGTCTGTGTGCTCTCACTCGATGTGTCAACGAACAAAAGTTACTCAAGCGTGTCATCAGTTCTCTTAAAAACTCCGAATTGTTCTTAAAGCCCCGTAAGTACGACTGTTCGAGCAGTTCTGCCGCCTGTTTTTTGCTTTTCCTCACATCCGTCTGGGATCTTTAACAAAGTTAACGTGGGATCTGTCTCCTTCCTTCTGCCGTCGTGGTTCTGAAAGCAGGTGCCAGCGTTGCTTTCCTGTGTGGGTGTTTTTCTGAAAAGTCTTGTTTTAAAACTGCAACCTCTCCTGGATTAAATGTGGACTAAGCCACAGGAGGCTTCGACAACTAGATGTGTTTAATAATCCGAATTTCACAAACGTATACTAAATTGGCATCGCGGTAATTTTCCAGGGATCTCTTGTTGCTAACTCCGTCTCTTTGGTGCTCGAAGCAGATTAAATTCAGCTCCTGTGAGTTTACTCCGGCGTCTGTTTGGTCCGCGTCGCCTCCCGATCTTAAAACGCCGTTAGGTCACCTCTGTACTGTCGCTTTTACATCACCTTTGTCTTTTGTTTTCATAATGCGATGCATACGTTATGAAATGTACATAGTGTAAAATAAAAATGGGTTTGTTTTACATACTGTATAATTGCCTATATTTTGTTTCAGAAGTGTAACAGATTTATGAGATGACAGGTTAACACATTAAAAAGAAGGAACTCGAGCATTCGGCGTCTTGTCGTCATTTTTTTTACCCCGAACACATTTTGTCACAAAGACACACGAGTAAATTATGCTTTTAATTCAGCTGTGGTGCATTTAGCTGCTTCGTTAGCAACACTTCTATATTATACGTGATTGATGCTAAAATGTAAATTGAAACTGCTTCATGCTGCATGACTTTACCACCTTACAGGACTAAAAAGGGGCTGCAAGGTGGAGCAGTGGTTAGCACCGTTGCCTCGCAGCTAGAAGGTTTGCGTCCCAGTGAGGACACCTGGGATCTTTCTGGGTGGAGTCTCCATGTTCTCCCCGTGCAGCGTGGGTTCTCTCCGGGTTCTCCGGCTTCCTCCCACAGTCCAGAAACATGCTGAGGTTAATTGGTGATTGTAAATTGTCCGTAGGTGTGAATGTGAGTGTGCTTGGTTGTCTGTCTCTAAGTGTAGCCCTGTGATAGACTGGTTACCTGTCCAGGTGAAGCTGCCTTCACCCTGAGTCAGCTGGGATAGACTCCAGCCCCCTACAACCCCAAAGCGGTGCATAGATGATGGATGGTTGGATGAATTAATCTCTGTGGTTGTGTGTGATGCATTCAGTGTAACTTCCACAGAGTTGGAAGTCAGCTTGCATCATTTTCTGTGCAACGGATGTAGAAAGTGAATTTGCTTTGTGGCCATTCTGGGATCAGTATGCGCAATAGATGTAAAGAAAGAAAAGAGGGGAAAAATACTGTGTTAAAGCCATGTTATCTCATGGAGACATTTTGATATTAACCTCATTAGATATAGAGAAGCTGCACTCGTCAATAACTGTTTGGACTGTTGTTTTAGACAATGATGTCAAATCAAGGTTAGAAACTGTGGGAAACCCAACTTCTGGTGCGTTTTTGTTGGCTCTTGTATGCAGTGTGTTGTTTTGTTTTCCTAGTTTAGGACAAAGACTGCGTAAAAACAGACAAACCCTTCATGACTGCTGCAGTTTTGAAGCTCAGTGTGTTTGCTCGAATCGTCTCCGTCTTGGAGCTGCCCAACTCCTCGAAGCTGCCATGCACGATGCTGCCTGCCATTGGGAGCAGCTTCGGGTTCAGTTTCTTGCCCAAGGGGCCGGGGATCAAACCACCAACTTTGCAATCAGAGGACAAACGCTCTACCACCTGAACCACAGCCTCCCTTGACTCCTACCTGTCACTTGAAGCAGCTACTCCCTTAATTATGCACAACTTTACACCTTGAAACTATATAAATGAGCGATTAAAAAACAAAGTGAGCTCCTTGTTACAGCCCCTGGTCCTCGGTCCTGCTCTGTGCAGGTCTCTGGCTGCAGAGCTTGCAGTTACGATGCCGTCACATTAACTCACATTAACTGGGCACATCTGGCCATTACCACAAGGTTTATTGCTTTAAAACTCTCAGTGCGTCTCTCTTCTTTGTTGTGGCCTGCAGAACAAATCGGGGGCTCGTCCAGGGTCTGAGCATGAATCAGCCTCAGCCCTGGAGTTTGCCGCTCGGTTGGAGATGCGGTGCACAGTTTCCATTAAATGCTGCAGGAGTTGTGAGCAGTTTAAAGATGTATTGCTTTCTTCTTAACAGTATTTAACGAGGAATGGGAACACAGAAGAGATCAGTTTTGTGAGTGTGAGAACAAAGCAAGAGGCTGTTAAATGTTTGCTGCTCGATTAAGTTCAGAATTCTAACTTTATTTATAAAACCTACAAATTAATCTGATGGAGCTGAAAAACTTTTATTTAATCAGGATGGTGTTCTGCAATTACCTCATTAGATGAATTATACAAGCATAAAAAAATGTACAAAACAGGGGACGTCCATATTAAACATAATTCAGTGGAAGTTTCAGCAGTTTTACAGGTAAAAATACATCTAAACTAAGAAAATCCCAAAACCAATGGTAAGCAAAATCAGTTCTGTATTCATAAATATTACAGAAAGTAGAATCTTGTTAACATGAATTTGTCTAAGTCTTCAAAATGATGATAGTTAACAAGACAAAAAAGACAACGTTGATCCTTTTAAGTGGTGCGACCACCCGTCTCCTCATAGAGAACAAGAACACACAGCATCTAGAGGCTCGAGGGAATAAACACGATAATGAATAATGGATCCTTGTAGTGTTTTAAAAACCAAGCAGCTGAGCCACAGAACAAATACTCAGTGTTTAGCTTTTTATTGAACATCGTCACATTCCTCTCGCTCGACAAAACAGTTCAGTGCATAGAAATAATCACCGTTTCAGTGTTTAAACAAAATAAACGTACACGAATCACACGTCCTCCTGAGTATACGCGACAAAATGGAAAAGTGGAAGCTGGAGTGAAAAGGGCTCCGTTTAAAGTTTGCACAGATTTAAAAGTTAGAGTGCAAACAACTTCACAAAGGGACGGAAAGGAGAAGAAATGGGTTAGTTTCCTGGAAATCTTTGAGAAAACAGAAAGAAAGCAGGAATATCTACAGTGTCGGGATGAATGCGCCCTCTAGTGGTCAAGTGTAATCATATATTTACATGTTAAATGATTAAAAAAGGTTTATTCTCTTATAAGTGGCAGGAAGTCAATTAAAATTATGACTAAATTGGCAAAATAACACTGATTACAAGCAAAAATTCAACCAATTAAAAAAAAAAAACAATCTAACATATCAAGTGCTTTCCCTCAGTGAGAAGGTCAGGGGCAGGATTTTTGTTTCTCCAATAAAAATCACATTTATACACATTCAGAGGAAGAGTTGCTGAGCTCAGTAGCTTATACCTGTACAGCATCTATACAGCATTTATACTTATTAGTTTGTACGTTGAAATGTTTGTATTTTATTGCATATTTGTTTGTTTTGTTTATTCACACAGCTGTTCCGCGGTTTATGTCCAGATGTGCCGCTTTGGAACTTTTCTCGTGATCGCCGTTGTTTTGGTGTTCTGGTGTTTTCTCACCTCCCTTGTCCTTCTTGTCATCGCCGGTCCTGTCGGAAAAACAGAGCAAGAGTGGATTTTTATGTTTCGTGTCAAAGTTAGGAGCCATTTTTGTAGTTTTATCTGAAACTCTAATGCAAAAAGTTGCTGCGTCAAATGAAAAGCTTTTCCGACGTGTCAGAGATGCTTTTCTTTCAGTTTTGCCCTCTTGTTGCCATTCTTGCTCACTTTTATCTGCAGTATCGAGCCATTCATGTGCAATATTTCCATGTTAGATTCTTACTTCTTCTTGAAGAGCTTCTTGAAAGAGCTCCTGAAGCCTCCTTTGTCCTTGCGACTCCTCTCACTGAACTGGGTGTGGTTGTTCTCCTCCGTTCCGGTCCTCCATTTTGACTCATCGCCCCATGACTGGATCCCAGAGTCCTGGTGAAGACAGTATTGCATTTATTTGAGTTAATGAGAAAAGAAAGAGAGGTCACTTAGAAGAGGATTAAGAGTATTTCTTAAATTTGTCTGGGTACGAGTGTCCAAGACATTAAATTGTTCACATCTTTGCAGAAACCCACAATGCTGAGCAGCCCGTGTAGATCTGGGTTCTGTTTGTCGGTATCCACTCGGTTCGTCAGGGGGGTTTGGACCTTTCGCGACGGGGTGGAACTTCCTTTGCTGCCCTTACTGCCCTGGCGCTCCAGCTTGGCATGGCTGCCCAGTCCCACCCTTTGGAGGTGGTCCGATAGAGGGCCGCTATCGTTCACTGTGTTCTCAAGCTGCAGCCCATTCAGCGACTAAACAGCAGAGAAGATGTACGAGTTGGTTTTTATACATGTAATAGCACTTCTAGAGTATGTGTTTCTACATCTGCTCACCTTGCTCTTACGCTGGCTGGCTTGAAGGGGGCGATGCTGATAGCGGCGCATCATCACAGCTTCATCCGGAGACACGCAGCCCCGGTTGGGGAGCTTGCTGTACCCGTTCCCTTGGCTTCCACCGTTACCAAAGACGTCGCGGGTCGTCGACACGTTCGCTGCGACCGCGTGATGCGACGCCAAGGGGGCTTTGGGGCACTTCACAAAGGCAATGTCAATGGAGGAATCCGAAGAGGCGGACGAGCAGTGGTCGAACAAAGATGCATCGTGAAGGGAGCCTCCGTCCTCCTCGTAGAGACTCTCCATCCCCGGAGGGTCTGGAGGAAGGAGGAACTCTCCGAGGGCGTCGGCCAGAGCGGAGCCCGGCTGAACCTGACGAAACTCTGCAGGTCTGGAGGAAAGATGATGCTGGCAGGACATGGACCTGTCAGACGCCTCACTCTCTGGGATGATGCCAAGACCTGGAGGGTTGGTTAGTTGGTTAACTGATGAAAGAATCATCCCGAATGCATTTAAGTGACACTGGTTGCATTGGACAAACAATTGAGTCTTCAAAGCCCAGAGATGTGGGACATATACAGGGATGCCAAGACACTAAGTGTATCTAGTCTCGCAAGCCCAAGATGTTGAGGCTTCTAACCTAATGGTAAATCGTCTGCCCTAGCTTAAAGCTTTTCTGCCTTTGTGAAACTCACTTTCCAATGTTCACACAACAGTGGCGGCAACTTTAGGTTAAGTTTCCTGCCCAAGAATACTTCAGCATGTGGAGGGGCTCGGGATCAAACCACCAACCTTGCTATTTGTGGACAACCCACTCTACCGCCCTCAGAAGGGACTGATGACTTGAGTTGGGTTTTTATTGTTCCTCAAGATGCAGCGCCTGAGCAGGCCTTCCTACACCAGGGTAGGTAATGGTGTAGACCAAACTTGCCTCTCACCTCACACTGTAAGTACTAGTAGCTATGGAAAGCATGAAAAAGACATTTCAACCCTGCCTACGTTCCTGCCTCCAAAGTAATTGCAAACTGCTGCATGAATTTGTTTCATACACATAAGCATCAGCGATCACAGACCTGTTGGTTTGTGGTTCCTTGAGTCCAGATCGGGGCTGAAGAGTGGCAGCTGTGAGGGCCACTCTGTGTCGTAACAATGAGCTTCAGGATCTTGGTCTCGATCCCAGTCCTGGAAACGGTGGGACTGAATCTGCTCCAGAAGACACTGTTTTCTGCGCTTCACTTGGTTAGCATGATCGCTGTAGTAAAGGAAACATTCATAAACCTTATTTACAGCAGCAGAAAACAACTTTGTCCAGCCTGCTGGGTGTCATAACGGACACACAAAGTTAGATATTAGCTGTAAATATAAAGACAGAGACCAAAACAGAGCTAGAACAAAAGTGATTGTTGTCTTATAGGTGATTACTTTCTAACATGTCAGCCATAACAATTTGATGAGGCAATAATCCATCAGGGTTGTGTGTCTGTTAGCTTGGTGTGTTGTTCTGCCTCCAGGTTGCCAAAAGTAATCAATGCAGCTATAAAAACCGACACACAGATGAAGGAGAGAGCTGCTGGTGGGCTGCAGACTTTATACTCACAGCATTGCGCTGCTGCAGGGGTACGGTGAGCCGATGTTGTTTCCTTGGACTCCACTCTCTACGGTCTTCAGCAGCTGTTTCATGGTGGACCTGCAGTGACCAACATACAGCGTCTTCACACGGGTTCTAATTTAAACTTTCTATTATTTATTACGAGCTGCAGTGTTGTGTTTGTTTCTCTGACCTCTTCACCTCCTTGCGGTTGAGCAGCAGCAGCTCCTGGTTGTGCTGCAGCAGGTGGTGATACTGAGCCGTGAAGGACCTGAACTGCTGGACGCAAACCAGCAGCAGGTAGTAGTCTGGATGATCTGCATCTGTCTGCCTGAGCAGCCCCTGTATGCACAGATACAGAAAATGTACAGTCATAGAGGTGATGCAGCCTTCAGTTTTCAGCCTCAATGAGATGTTCAATGTCTTTTTATTTCATTTCAGTGTATCGATCAGGTTTGTTTCTGTACAATCTCAAAGTTTATTTAGTTTTTTTAAAAAAGAAGCAGAAAGTCAATTATTACCATGTGTGATATTTGCTAATATAGTAAAATTTGTAAAGTTTGGTTTGAAATAGGGAAATTAAATAATGTTTCCTCCTGAGTAAAAGTCTTTATCTGAACTGTTGATCTGACCTGTAGCAGCAGCAGATACTCAGGGATCCTCTGGACCGGCTGAAGGAGCAAAGTGTGGAGGGACGGTTTGGATTCGTCGCCCAGGATGTCGCTCTGACAGCAGCACAGGTGGACCAATCAGGATAGAGGCAGTTAGCACAGCAGGTGTGAGAAACATCACTTTATCCAGCTGTGTTTGAAGCTAACATACACCAACAAGGCTTGAAATGAACCTTTAGCGTCTAACGAGGCGACCAGATTCTGTTTTACCTCCACGAAGGCAGAAGACTTGACGGAGCTGGAGGCGAGCATGGTGACGACCGCCAGGCAGTCTGGAAGCTCCTTCAGGTAGGACACGTAGAAGTCCAAGAAATCGCTCTGGAGGGCGACACAAAGAGAAACACTGTCCAGGTTTACATGTTCTGGATGAGCTCATGTCCCACAAACACATATATGTTCCCCTGAATGTCCTGATGTCACCGTCTGATTAGTTGTTTTACTCTCAGTTTGTTGCCAACATGTGACCAGTGTGTGGATAGAAACGCATCTTTAAACTAGATCCACTGTCTTGTGTTTTGCTGAGAAGAGACTTTGTTATCAGAAATACAGTCTGGTTTATAAGTATTTGGACAGTTTGAATAATTTTGCACTTTAACATCAGATTCATTAAAGGTTAAAAACCTGGATTATCGTCTATAGGTTTCTTTTCTTTTTCTATTCCTGTGGCCATCTCTAAGTGAGGTCCCATAATGCTCCGTGAACCATCTGCCTTTAATTTTTCTTAAACAGCTAGGTGTTCTTACCTATTACTGCATTTCCTCCCGCTCACTCAGAGCCAATTAGCGACACATTGACTTTAATTGAATTGACTCGTTAGCTTCAGCGCTTTAAGCCTGTTTTCGGCTTTCGGTTGGATTTTTGCCGCCACCTGCACCAAAGGATTTTTTATCTTATCACCCAAATCTTTCACATAAGCATCACCAGTGTTGGTTTAAGTCTCATGTTTGTGTTGTGATTTTGTCAACCAAAGTCCAGACTCCTTTTTTTTTTGCCAGCAGCCATCGTCTAATCACTGTTGTCTTTGTAGTAAATCTGTGATGCAGCTCTCGACGTGGCTCCGCTGGAATGTGACATTTCCTTTAACGCCGTCACTGCTGCCAGAGTGAGTCGGATTCATTGTAAAGGTCGCGTCACAAGGCCGAATCGTTTGACCTCCACGGATTAACTTTCCCGGAGCTCCACTGAGTGTTGAACTGTCGTAAGATTTTAGATTAAAGGCGAGAAAACTGGAGGCCCAGAATTCTTTTTAATCTGTTTTTTTTTCCATGAAGATGCTCAACATGTTTCTGGACTGTGGGAGGAAGACAGAGAACCCGGAGAGAACCCACGCTGCACGGGGAGAACATGGAGACTCCACACAGAAAGATCCTGGGTGTTAACCACCGAGCCACCTTGCAGCCCCACATTCAACCATGATGCTTAAAATTTCTGACCAGTAATCAGGGCTAAGACGTGAAATGCACTGCAGTTTTTATACGTCACCTCTTTGCTGGTGAGCCTCATGAACACATCTCCCATGATGCCTTGCCACTGGCACTTGAGCACACGTTCCTGCAGAGTGTGGAGCAGCTCCAGGTGCTGCTGGATCAGAAACCTCAGAGAGCTGGGAAACGGACTGAACACACAGAGGACGGGTCAATTAGTAAAGAAAAATCACATCACATGAAATGATGTTAACGCAGTACACACACTTTTATGAAATCTAGCAACACTTCACATGTTTAAATGCAGTTATTCGTGGCTACAGTCAGTTATTCTATGAAATCAAGCCTCTTTGTGGATCATTTTCAGCTTCCAGGTGTGATTTTAAAACCAAATATTGCCTCAAACGTCCTTCGTGTTCGTTCCAACACGCTGCATGCTAAACATTCTGCCGGTCGGTGTGACGGGCATCTGGCAGAGGCTTAAGCAGGTTAAGATAAATGCAGTTATTCACAGATACCACTGGGCCCGGTTCAGCTGCTGGACTTTCTGGTCATTGGGAACACGTGTGCTGCAGCTCAGCGCTCATTACATTAACGAGCAGAGTCTCTTTAAAAAGACCGTCTTGTGTGTCCCGCTGGCGTTTATAACCTGCTTTTATTTGATTTATTTATTTCCCCTTCTCCTCCTCACTGTAAGAACTAAATTAGATCAGCAGAATCTCCTGGAAGATGTTCTGCTGACGTGTGAGGAGCTCCTAAGTTCTGCTTTCCTTCTGATGTGTGTCTGCCGTCTTGAATGTAGACGTTGTTTAAGTATGAAAAGGTTGGACGTCCATGAGATGTGATCTTTTGTGTGAACAGGTTTACCGTTTGTCCTTGGTGGTGAGAGCTTCTGATCCGTTGAAGGAGATGTTGGCCTTCAGCAGCAGAGACAGATGAGACACGTAGACTCTCTCTGACTCCAGCAGCTCCAGCGCCGCTCTCTGCCTCTTATCTGCAACACGAAACACAATATTCTGAATTTTACAGCGTCTCCAGTCACACTTCAACCCTGAAAACTCGTCTCTGTGCGTCAACGTTACATATTTAGACGCTTTTCTGTCATAAAAACAATCCTGTCCTGCCTTAAAATGGCTTAGATGTAACTTCTAACTACTCTACAAAGTGCAGATCTACCCTTTCTTCTCGCAGTTCGAGCACACCAGCTCACCTACAGCTCTGCTCAAACACTGTAAAGCTCCTCTATAGCTACACAAGTTGTAATTGGCACCTGAAGAAGAATAATGAAGCAGTTAACAGGATCGGTTCTTTGGATTTGTTATGTATGAAATGTTAGAAATCCACGTTTTTGAGGCTGTCATCAGTATGCTGCAGTTTCAAGAGAGAAAAAAATCAAAATTGACGTCTTAATTTGTCCATATCGGCGTGTTAATGAGGTAAAAAGCCAGATTTTCTCAGGAAATCTGCTTTATTCTGAAGCTACAAAGTTGGTTTGTTAACAGCAGGAAGCAGCTCTGCCCTCTGGTGTTGGCTCTTTGTCATCTGTGGTGACCAAAATTCAGTTTTTACTACAAGCACAGTTTTATATGTTGAGTGTCCAAAATTTGAAGGAATAGAAGGAGACTTTGAGAAGTACAAGTTGAGATAGTTTAAGGTTTAAAAGGACAGCTGGTGGTTTGAAGCTGAGTTTGTTCACAGTGACGACAGAAGTCCAAGAACAAGACTTCATGTGTTCATCAGTGAGCGTCACAGGTACGAGGACATGTTCATAAAATACAATAAAATTAAATTAAAAATAAAATAAAATGAACAATGTGGCAGACAGAGTACCAGAAAAAAACCTGTTAAACTGTTAGAACAATGTAAAGTTCAAAAACTGCAAAAACAAAAAAAATGAAATATGCCAAATAATATTTTCAGCTGATATACAATAACATAATTTATGCTTTTTTTTCACAGCCAACATGCAAATTAACACTTTTTTTTCTGTGATTTTTCGAGCTGTTATCAGTAATTTAACAATCCAGTCAAAATCTGTAAATTCTGTATCTGTATTTTTTAATTAGTGGCAAATATCTATAAAATAATGTTATTTTTCTGATTTAAATGCAGTAAAGGACGGTGTAATTTACAGTCAAATATCATAAAAGTACAAATAACTGTTTGTAAAAGCTGCAGATGTTTGATGTGGACGTTGTTTACAGGTATTTCTTTACAGTTAACATGTGAATTAATAGCTTTTTTGTGATTTTACTAGTTGTTATCTGCAATTGAATGAAATTTATTTAATTTTTTTACACTGCTGGTGAACTTTGTCACCGTTTAGAAGCTGTTTCTTCTCTTTAAGCTAATCTGAGCTCATTAACTTCTGATCAAAGCTTTACAATTATGTGAAAAAATTCCTTTAATGCATGAACGTGTATGAAGCTGCAGTCGAGGGTCTTCAGACTTTGGTATGAGTGTGTTTCTCACTGTTTTCAGGTTGGCTGTTGGGCGTCTCTGTCTCTTCTCTGCCGTTGTTTCTGTCCCCCCACACCGGAGATCTGGACGGACAACCTCTCTGCTGCTGCTGCTGAGCGTCCTGCTCAGAGCTGGACGCTGCAACACAAACGTGAGTAAATGACTCCTGCAGGACTTTAACACCTCTTCAGCTCAGCAGGTGAACATAACTCGGCCTCACTCTGTGTGGAGGTGCTGCTCCTCTGTGGAGACACGCTGTGCGGCAGGTTGGAGAAGAAGTGCTGGATGACGCTGAGCTCTGATTGGCTGGGCGTACAGATGTGCTCGTCCCCGGCTGTCGTCAGCACGTCGGCCTTGGAGCCTTTTCTGCTGTCGTGGTCGGAGGAAGAGAAGAAAGAACTTGTTTGTTGTGTGATGATGATGTGTCTCTGAGCTACAGATCATAAATAAAGACGTGTATCTGTATATATGGTTGTTCCATGTGTTTGTCTCTACCTGTGTGGAGCAGAGATGACATCTTTGTAGTTTTCTGACTGCAGCAGCTCTATCCTCCTCTGCACGTCTCTCTGTCGGCTGGCGACGTCCTTAATGTGGAACAAGGCCACGTTCAGCTCCTCCTGCAGCCACGTTTCACCAAGAAACAGTTTTAAGTCTTAAAGCTCGAGGCAGTTTTTACAAACTTCTTTAAAAAAAACTTTCCCAAATTCAGTCTGTAACATCTGCAGCATTCAAAGGCCAAACTGAACAAGCTTGAACTCTGATTTGAAGATTTGAGAAAACTGTTTACTTTCGTCCAATCAGAACTCTAAATCAGAGGGTAAATTTCTTTTTAAAATGATGCAGCAGAAATGAAGCACAACATGCTGCATCCATTTTAGTCACTGTTGAACCAGATGGGTTCTTTAGTCAATCGTGTTTTTATTATAGATGTGTTCTGGTGTTGGTGCAGCAACCTCCACGATACGAAGCATCTGTAAATACAAATGATGAAATCTGGCAGCAAGAGTACCAAAAACACACAAACATTGTGAGACTATCATGTCTACAAACTGTAGAAACTGAAAATAAAGAGAAATATTTGCAAAATTATCACGACTTTTAGCTGCTTTAAATACAATGAAACAGTGGAATTTATGTACAGTTTTAGTCTCTTCTTTTTTCTTTCTTTCTGTCTTTCTGTCTTTCTTTCTTTCTTTCTTTCTTTCTTTCTTTTACAGTCGACATTTACTAGATATTATCTGTAAAATAACATATTTTTAAATTCTTTTTAAATTCATAAAATATCGTATTTTTAAAATATCTTATTAAATTTATTTCAAATAACAAAAAATACATCAACAAACAATGACACGGTGTCATTTTTTTAGTGACTGATCGCAAAAACAAAACCGACAGAAACCGAATTAGTATTTGTAAAAAAGCATTTTTTCCCCAGATTATTAAAATTAATTTTTTATGTTTTTTATTTTTATTTTTTATTAGATATTTTCTGTAATTTAACACAACAGAAAATATCTGCTAACAATATATTTCCACTATTATTTTAACTCTTAATATATAAAAATTTCTTCCGTATAATAGTGTAAAAATATATATTTTGTTGATTTAAATACAGTAAAACAGTTTAATTGTACGATCACACATAGTGACAACAAAATATAGCTGTTTGTGAAAATACAGACATTATGTCAACATGTAAATTCATACTTTTTTCAGTGATTTAATAAATAATAATTGTAATTTAGCACAAATCTGTGTGTATTTCTGCATGTATATCTGTTGAAATCTCACATTTCTGTTCCAACATGTGATGCAGAAGTTAAAGACTCCGGCTGACGTATGTGAGTAAATCACTTGTTTGTAGGTTAATAAAGCTGCTGTGTGTCCGTGTGCAGATAAATCCCACAGCATGCCTGTCAGTATTCAATCTGCTGCTGCTGCCTTCCTGTCTGACAGATTAAATTACAGTCAGATGGTCTGAATTATGCCACTGAGGCCTCTGAACCTCCCCAGAATAGACTCAGCCTGTGTGTGTGTGTTTGCTGTGTTTTTCCATCACCTTGAATGTGTTGAGTGAGTTCTTGAGGCCCATTATCTTGTCGTCCACGTCGGTCTGGTGGGCCTGCAGCTTCTCCTCCAGACCGTGGTCCCTCAGGCGGAGCTCGCACAGCTCGGTCAGAGCGGCCTGGAGCCCCTCGCGCAGCTCCGCCACCAGGCCCTGCAGCTGCATCACAAGGAGCCGTTCAGAGCGTCACGTTTTCAGCCCAACGCTTCTCTAACAGAAGCTCAGTATTCATGCATTCTGTTTTGTTGATGCGCTCCACTCACTACCTGTAGGCTATTTCTTTACTCTTCTTTTAAGTTCCATATTTTGGGGGATTTTCTTTGCAAATAATGATTCTTGTGAGGGTTTTTCTGCACCCAAAAGTCACAAGTTCTGGTGCTTCGGCTTCTTAAAATCCCCTCATTCCATTCAGTTATTTACCTAAAGGGCAAAGACTGAGCGCAAAGCCTTCGAAATGATCTGTAAACGTATTGAAATCCTGTCCAGGTCAGACTTTTTCTTGCTATTTTATGTCCTTGAAGTCACTATATGAGCTTGTTTAGATTCTATTTTACTGTTTTTACACGTGCAGAGCTTTTTGTTCTCTGTTTTTATAACTCTTAGTGTTTCTAAATCTCTCTTTTTGATGCTTTAGTTCCAGTTTTTCAGGTCTTGTTGCTCTTTCTGGGCATTTCTTGGTTTCCGAGCATCTTCATTTCCATCTTCTCGACTCCCGTTCACCTCTCACTCTTCCCCGATAATATTTTCTAAGAAATGTATCTCCCTCCACCTTCCTGTCCCTCTGAAGCTCCGCTCAGAGTTTTCTCATGCATCGCTGATTGAATTTATTTAGCGGGGATAACTGAATCAGCTCATGGGAACATTACATGGGCCGAGCGCTTCTTTCCTCCTCGTCCTATCTTTCCATCTCTCCGTCGTGCTCGCTCTCTCGGTCATGTGAAAGGCATCAGGCAGGAGGCTCAATGGAGCGTCTGTCCTGTCTGGCTGCTGCTCCTCCTCGTTGGTCTGATGGCCGACGGTGCTGCTGGTCACCTGGAGGCTGCACGTCGGATACGAGGAACCGCATCCAGCTCCTTTTAAACATGTTTATACGAGAGTTTGTGTTCATGAGGAAGTGAAAGCTGCACAATATGTGAACTCAAGCGACCTTAGTGAGGCGTAATTTTAAAGAAACCTTTAACGTACAACATCTACATGCACCTAAACACATTGTTTGTGATGTCTCCTGGAGTCTCCGGGTGTTTCTGGTCTCCCAAGGATTGTTGAAACCTCGACTCGTGTCCAGGAAGCGCTTGAATCAGCTCCTGCAGCCTCTTCGGCCAGCTGGGTGGCCTTCCGTCTACTGGCTCCTGTGTTTGTTATAAATCCTCTTTGGTGCCCTCCACCCAGGAGACCCTGAGTTTTGCTGTTTCCTTTTGGAAGGTCTTGTGAGGTATGATTTATCTAAAAGCTAAAAGGCCAAAACACGTCCCACTAATCCACTTTTTGTCAGCACAGCACAAAGATTTTGCCTGAAAATCTTTTGCAAATGTTCTAACTTGAGCATGAACTCACTGTTGGTCGTATAGATCTGTTGATCAAACGTCATGAGATCTGAGCAAACTGGAACCGAGAAAGATGAACTGCGCTCTGATGAGAAGAACCTGGACGCTGCATTCGTAACACATTTAATACCTGATATGATGCTGTCTTTCATTGTCTGCAGAGTTTATTGCATTAATCTGACCGTGAATTAAAGAAATCTCTGCCCAAGTGCTTCAGTAAATATACTGTAAATTACATATTCTGAGGCACAGCGAGTTTTAAAGTCCTTCTCCTGGATTAATCGTAGCAACTGGACCTGCTTGAGTTCCTTGAAGACGTTTCATCCAAGAGGCTTCATCAGCTCTGACTGACTAGTTGGGAGTTCCAGATATCCTTAATATTAAATCCTTAATTGAAACTGAAACTCAGGTGTTAATGGCTCCTTAAGGATAGAAGTATCTGGAACTCCCAACTAGTCAGTCAGAGCTGATGAAGCCTCTTGGATGAAACGTCTTCAAGGAACTCAAGCAAGTCCAGTTGATTAATCTACCAGAAGAACCACGACCTGGATGACTGAGAATCTTCACAGACGAGTTTTAAAGTCCCTCTCCGGTTGTTGATCAAACTAAATTTTGCACATTTTGCATATTAGTTGCATATTTACAAGTTGTTTGCATGAAAATACTCCCTTCCTGCCTTAAACTGGTTTAACTTTTTCCTTTTTTTCACCATTGCTTCTTTTAGACTTTGCAGATCTTCGCCTCGATTTTCACCCAAATCTCCATGACTTGCTGCAGCTTGAGCACACCAGCTCACATGTGACACTGTAAAACTACACGTCTGGTAACACTGGAATAATTCAGGCACTCATGTTGAAGCTGTAATCTGGTTTTGAAGAAGGTTAATGATCCAGAAGTTGCACCCTGCAGGTTGAGACGTTTGGTTTCTTTAGTTTGTTACGAAACCACAAAAGTCTGAATCTGTGTTTTATGTCATCAGTAAACTGCAGTTTCAAGCTGTAAATGCTCAGCTATGGTGATTACATATTATTAAAACATCTGCTCTTTTATTCAGGAGGACAGAATAACTGACCAGAGAACCTCTCACATGACCACAACAACCTTTCTGTGACGTTTGACCTGAATGTTTGCCGGCGATCCAGAGAAGATCAGATCTGACTTCAATCATAAATAAGTAATAAATGTTGGCACGAAGTCGCTTCAGAGCAGCCAAGTCCAAACAAAAACCTTCTGAAATGTCATTAAAGGTTTCAGTGCAGCTCTGCTCCTGACAGATGGAGGCAAAGTTTGGTTGACAGAGTGCAAAAATGCTTCATTTATTTTATCAGTAATTTAGATAAACTAGTAGTTATTAGTAATACGAGGTTCCTGATTACCTGAGCAATCTCCAGTCCAGCTTCTTCTACGTTTTTTTCTGCATCTGGAGGGAAAAAAATTACAAAATAAGCATCCACGCAGACATCCAATAAACTGATTTGATTATATGATTACCTAAAACATGAAATATGAAAGTGCAGCAACAACGAAGCTCGCTGAGAAAACTTTACTCACTGAATTCTTCTTTATTTACTATTTTAGGTTTTCACAGAAGATTATATTTGAAGATTCACATAATTTAGAACATGTATTCCTTTTACATAACATCACAAGAACCAAAGAGCATCACAGAGATGTTTGAAGCATTTATTTTATTGCAGCGTTGATAATTCTTGCTAAAAATAAATAAATGAAAAGGATCTTCTTTTTTTTTTTTCACGGTACTAGAATCTCTTAAGATATTTTTATAAACTATATTTATCAGAACAGTGGCCTCCTCATGATTTCTGTCTCAGTAAATTAAGCTAATTTCCAATTTTCTCGTATCATAAAATGCAGTTTTAAAGGCTGGAAATGCTCGTTTTTGTCTGGAAAAGCTCCTCAATTCAAATTTCACTTTTAAAGTCAGTTGTTGGTGCTGACGTCTACACTTTAAACCCAAAACAGCAGAAAAACAAGAGACATTTTCATCTTTTTGCAGCTTTGAGCGCAGCGTTATAAACTTCCCGTCCTTTTGAAACTTAATCGCAGCAAAGTGAGGGCACGTGTTCAGTTATCACGCATAGTTCAGATGTTTATCGGAGCTGAGTAATACGTGACGGAGTGTGTGTCTGTGTGTGATGTGCAAAACATTCGTCGCAGCGCCCATGACGAATATTTTATGCCGCAGAAGTTGAGGTCAGGACAGTTCAAGGACAGCAGGAGTGTGTTTCTGCAGTCGTGTGAACGCAAACCTCTCAGAGAAGAGGTTCGTCCAACCAGCAGTAAAGTCATTTTTAGTCCTCGTCTTGGCCTTTAAAGCAAATCTTTGTGTGTAATAACTGTAAGGGGAGCAAGTGTTTGTGCAGATTTAAAGCTGCTGGAGCTCTGAGCGACTTCACAAAATGATTTTAGTGTTAAAATGACGCATAAGGAAAGTAGGATTTATGATGGATTTTTCTTTTAGATGCATCACTTTGGGGGACAGTTGCATAAACGCACAATGCCTCTGTCTGTCGTGGAAATGCCACCGGCCGAAAGCTGCCATTAAAACTGCAGAAGGGTCGTCAGAAATACGCACTTTACATATATTATCATGCATAACTGACGGGGCCCACAGGGGTCACCGCGCCGCGAAGCATTTCCAAGCTGGTGAATGAGCCAAAAGAGGGAATAAGCAACGTCAAAGAACAGAGTCCTTCTGTCTGCAGGAGCACACAGCGGCTCCGATCTCCTCCGGCAGCTCAGATTTGTGCTTCGGCTGCTGGAGGCCGGAGGGACGAAGGCATCGAGATGTCAAGCTGCTGTGCCAGAATGGCCTCAAAGTTCCAGCCCACAAAAAAACAAAAATTTAAATCATTGCAATTAGCAAGCGTTTACAGAAAAACACATGATGTTCCTGATGTTTGCT
Source organism: Stegastes partitus (assembly GCF_000690725.1). Taxonomy (NCBI): domain Eukaryota; kingdom Metazoa; phylum Chordata; class Actinopteri; family Pomacentridae; genus Stegastes; species Stegastes partitus. The sequence continues at coordinate 25,825 of NW_007578523.1, read as the reverse complement.
ATTGCATGTGGTGACGCTCTGGATGTCTAATGAAAGGGTTCGTTTTCTGTGTCGTCAGTCATGTTTTTGAAGATGAAAGAAGAAAAAGTCAAACTTTATTAATCCTGAATGAACTTCCTGGCTTTAAAAACCACAATAACCTAAGGTAAGAAATGCAGGGCTCGTAACACAACACAATAAAATAAGTACAAAGCGTTACCGACATAGAATAAGTACGCTAAAATAAGGCCAATTTATTTGATTTCTTCCTGCAAAATTAAGGTTTAAAGTTAAACTACAGCTCGACTGATGCAGGCTGAAATGTCAAAGGCATAATCTAGAGTTAAAATAAAACACCTTCTCTCAGGAGGCAACAGGAGTAACCGACAGCGTCAGAATCGGCTGCATCCCGTTTAGCTAAGCCAGGTCCAGGTTCCTGCTGCTGCACATGCGGGCCGACCGTCATGGCTTCCCGAGACGCTCAATGAAACGGAGCCATCTTTAACAACATCAGTGGTTTTTCTGCCACGATGTCTTTCGTGGAAAGTGCCCACAAGAGGGCGCTGCTGTTTGCTTTTCAACTGTAAAATGTCCAGATTAATGTGTAATGTGTGAAAGAGCATCAACTAAAATGTTCGCCAGTGTCACCTGATCTATTGTTGTTGGACTTTTGCAATTATCAAATGTCAGTGTTGGTATCAGCGGCGACGTTTGGTCTCGGCCCGTTTCCCCAAATCCTGTTTTGCCAAATTATTCGCTGTTCTTTTCTCCCAAGAAGCGGAAAAATCAATTTTCATTGCAAATGGTACGATTCGGTGTCTCGTAGCCGTTTGGCTGGAAGACTTTTTTTTTTTTTTAGGTTACAGCTTTTATAAATGAGTTCTGCAGTTTTCAGATTTAAAGAAACGACTGATGTGGAACCGCTGAAGGATCACGTGTAGAATCGTGTGAATTCCACACAACGTCCACTACTTGACTCAAATAAGAGCGCTGTCTGCTCATCAGATTTTGTATTTTTCTTTATATTTTATCGACTAAACAATCAATTAATGGAGGTACTAATGACCTGGTTCATAACTAGAGCAACAGCTGGAGAACTCTAGCCTGAGAGCATCTCCAAAAGTCACAGTTCATGTCCTTTAACTCCTATTTTACCTTCCGACATGTCCTCCGTCTTCTCCTCTGTGTCCGTCTGTCCATTCTCCATGTTCAGGTAGTCCCGCTCGGCCCGCTCCGCTCAAGTTCTCCCACAGCCGTCCGGTTCTGAAGTCCTCGTCCGGCTCAAAGCGACCTCAGTCCACTTCCCTGCCTTGTTTCCTCTCTTCTGAACAAACCCTATCTTTCGCTGTGATCACTCACTTTCTCTCTTCCAAAGCATGTGAGTCCTATGATTTCCCTTTTGTACAAAAAGCTCCTTGTCTTCAGAGAGGAGAAGGACAGAGGGGAAAGATCAGGAGGGGAGAGAGAGAGACATTTGTTCATCATACAGTTGCTCACTGTGGCGAACTCATTAGATTTAGGGAGGCGTGACCGGTTTTTAATGAAGATGATTTAGCTGATAGAGATGCTCTGATCAGAGAGATGGAAGAGCCGGAGACTGCAGGGGCTAGATGGTGAAACTGATTGTAGTCGAGGATGTCCCAGTTCCAGGAGGGCGTCTTCAGAGGCCTGTTTCCAGCTCCAACACCAAGTCGAGATGCATTTAAAAGCACATGTTGGTGGACGCGTGTGTCTCACAAGGACATGTGAACTTTATGTGCTTGGATTGTGTTTCTTTTGTTTTTCTTTTTCTGCTTCTTTAACAGATCGTTTAATTAGACTTGGAGATCAGGGACACGTTTAGACCAAACAGAAACCTCAGGAGCTGAAAACGAAGCAAACGACCTGCAGTTCCTCGAATGTCCACTTGAGGTTCACCCCAAAAGTGAGTCAACCCTCATAGACTTCCATGTTAAACTGTCAAACTTTACAGCAGAAATAAACACGTCTGCAGCCTGGTATGAACAACAGTTTTGGTCTTTAAAGCTAATTTTTCCATTCACGAAAACTGCACGGGGCAAATGTTTTACAGATCTGACCTGTTAAAAGTGCCATCATAGGACAGTCTCACCTCCATTCATGCTCCATCTCTTTGTTTGTTTTTGGAATAGCAGTTGTTCCAAGATGCCGATGACCAGAGATGTGGAAAAACTTCTTCAGTGGGCCACGAATCTTCAAGTCTTCCACATCACTTTTAACTACCATTAAACTACAAAGGTTTTTTTTTTTTTTGCCATTTAAACTCAATAAGCACCAAAACAACAGAGTGAGGTAAATAAATCTACTGTTAATTTAACATAACACCAAGGCTATTTCCTGAACACAGACACTGATTTTGAGTTTGTACCTTAGTTTATATCCACGCCCTTATGGTTTTAATTGCAAGTTTACATCCCTTCTCCTGGTGTTGTAAATATGTAAGTATGACTTTATGGTCAGGGATAATGCAATCTGACCTTTCTCAAACATCTACTGGCTTTGATGGCTTCTTTTGGAGCAGTTTCTATAACACAGCAACCATCCCTTTTGTCCAGGTCTTCTGTTGTGATGGAGCCCAATCTCTTACATGTCATTGTTTTTACCTAACTGGTTGGTATATCAGGTCAAAATGTAATTATTCAACATAATCTCAAACATAAGCCAGATTCTGAAAGTCTTTTATTTAACTTGGCTAACTGTCCCGCAAAGTACACAACACTACCACATCCATCCATCCATCCATCCATCCATCCATCCATCCATCCATCCATCCATCCCTCCCTCCCTCCCTCTTCCCTACAACTTCTTTCAGCTTCTCCTGGAGCATTCTGAGATGTTCCCAGGTCAGGTTAGATGTGCAGTTCCTCATGTGAGCTATGGGTTCACTCCAGGAGCCAACACTGCCTGAACCACCTCAACTTACCCCTTTCGACAGACGCACCCTCTGGATGTCCAAGCTCCTCCTCCGACCTCCAAGGCTGAGCCACTCTACGTTTCAGAAGCTTGTATCCGTGATCTCATTCCATCAGCCACCAGCCAGAGCTCATGACCATAGATGAAGGTTTGAACATAGACTGACTGGTAAATCAAAAGCTTTGTCTTCTGACTTAGCTCCCATTACTTGACTGCAAATTGCCTCAACATGGAGCTTCAAACCCACTATTCAGGAAACTATGGTTGACGTCATTATGCTGTCAATGTTTTAAACCTGCAAGCAGTGATTTTCTAGCCACACGGGGGCTGTGCAACAAGCTCCAAATACAACATGGACACTGTGTACTCCTGGGGGAAAGATGTGGCTCTCAAAACAATAAAGCTGCAACCAGGAAAATTTAAATCAGTGAGTTGAACGTTGCTGTAATGCTCTGTGAAGCTGAGGGAAAATTCAGAGTGATTATTTCCTGTGGGTTCATCAGTAACATGGCTCATTGGTAATATAGAAAATGCTTTTAGGTGGAACTCCACCATGTACTGATTGCTAGATATCGACTAGACAACAGCAGCTGTGTTCACGTTGGATTTATGTCAGATGCAGTAAACCATTCTGCCTTTAACTTTTCTTACCACTCATGCAGCGAAACCATTTCTTTTCTGTTCGGCATGTTTCAAATTTCCCAAAACTAGATTTAAAAGTAACATGAGCAGATCACAACCCAGAATTATCGAATCCTTCACTCGAGGATTGAACTTATTATCAAGCAAAAAGCAAAAAGAAAAAAACGTGTCCACGTGTGAGTGCATGTGATGATGAGTGTGACGGTTTCCTCCCCTGCAGCTGACAGAAACTTGTGTTTTTTTCTCTCTGCTCATGTCGCTGTGTTATAAGTGTATTAGTTTGTGTATTCGTCTGTCCGTCTCTTGTCACATTTGCAGCGTCTCCTCGTTTCCTCTGCGGTCGAGACAATAAAGCCCGAAGACAAACAGCTCAGCTGCTCCTCACTCCAACAACAAACCTGTGTTTGAAGGTTACATCATCCCCACACATCATCTGATGCCGTGCTTACATGTGAGGTCGTGAAAGAGGAATGTCCTGGTCGTCCCTTCTTCTGCCTAGAAAACAAATCAAAACTTGTCTAGACAAACAGTAAATTAGTACAGAGAAAACTCCAGCATCATGTAGCTGAACCACAAGTGTCATTAATCTCCTGTTTCAATATTTAAAAAACATCTATCTAGTGTGTCTTCTGCACAATACGAACGGATAATTAAATGTACAGATGGTCACAAGATACAGTCATCTGTGTGTCTGCATTCGATGACCCATAATGTTATCATGCGATTATTCGACACTCAATATTTTTTAACTGGGGCAGATTTAATTAAGCCATTAAATGATGCCTCAACAGAGTATCTGCTGCTGCTGTTGTAGCTGTAAACACATTTTCTTAAAGTGCACGTGAAGACATAAATGCATCAGACTGTACATTCTGTCATGCAGCCACTTCTGGGCTCCTCCTTTGTGTAGACCTGCACATATACATCACACTTTCTGTCACAGAGTTTACAGCAGAAGAGGGATGAGCTGTTATCAGACAGTTACAATCAACAAGCTGTTGTGTCCGGAGTCTGAGTCTAACACGATTAGAAAGCGGCAACAATGAGGATCACGATGGAAGAAAAGGTCAGAAGTCTTCGCTGGAGTCTCGATGGCAGACGGACAAATCAGCAGCGTGGAAAAGTCAAAGGAGATCTTCCAGAAGTGGGTTGATTACATATTTATTTACTGGTACGCAGCATGAAGGTGCGATGCAAACTGACGTGGTTGGATCAGTTGTTCCTGCCTCATTACGTCATATTATGTATGTAATAAAACCAGGACTGATGAAACAGCATCATTGATTAATCTCTTATAAATTTGCAAAAAGAAAACACCAGTAGGAGGATAAGTTAACAATTCAGAATCACAAAAACAGACGACAACAGAAAATTATATATAAAATAGACTAGATTAAGTAGATTTTTTCATATTTATTTTAATTTTAGAAATTGATCTTGATAGTTCGTATCCTTCTTTGCCTGTTTCAGTGTTTTGTAATATTTTATTTGACCAATTGGTTTTACTGGCTTCATATTGTTTATACATTTACATGCTATATCGCCTATTATATTTCTATTTTGTCCGTCTGCTCGTCATTTTTTGCTTCCTATCTGTGAACATGTGCAGCACTACAGGGTTTTTCTAAATGTGCTATTTGAATAAATTTGATTTGATGTAATAAAACATATGAGGGTTATTCTGTTTTAAATCATCAGGGGTCTTCTGCTCGACCATCTCTGATTAGCTTGAAACTTTTCTGTTATAAACTATGGATATTAACTGTGGTATCTGTGTGATTTTAGCTTAATTTATCAAAATATGTGGGATAATTCTAATACTGTCTAAATGACAATGTCTCAGAAACTAATAAGAGATAAAAGAAAGTCATTTTCACAGTTTTTTTTCGATTAAATAATTAAATTATCTGAATATTTCCTTCACAACTGGTCATCACATCCCCATGAATGCATCATCTGAGCTAGTCAGAAGTAATTTGATCGGATTTCTGCTGTCAGATTGGATCAAAGCTTGAAAAATTGTTGATTAGAGTAAGAAAAATGATTCACAAATGCAGTATGTGCTGTTCAAAACATTTGTACTAGGATTGATGTACATGTGATTATCCTGTTTCCATCAGAAGGTTTCAGCAATTCAATTTTATAAAACATTTGCATCATGTGGTTTACTGTATTTACATTTATGGATGTTTAACTTTTACAGTGATAGAAATAGACAGTATGCAAACTGCTGTCAGTGTAAAATAAAAATAAAAACATTATTAAAACACACCATTTGTGAAAGCAAGTATTTCCAACTCACACCTTTACATATTATAATTAAGTCACAAGAGCCATTACACCAAAGGGTTATTGAGGAAAACCAACCAAGTATAAATAATCAGGTTAAGATCTTTATACTGTTATTTATGATGTGAATTTACCAGAGAAATCTGCATAGTAATGATTTCAGCCTCACAAAAATGATATTAAATGCCACTGTACATGAATATGATATAATAAGGCTGACACCCTACAGTTTTATTATTTACAGAGATTAACCGATTATCATGGAGATTGACCAGACGAACTGTAGTTTTGACCCTACCAAAAGAAAACCCAACTAATCCAAGGATTTCCTGATTATGTGGATTTTATTTTAGGAATAAAACCGCAGCTCCTGTGATATTTATGAGGAGCATGGATTAAGCATAGACAGAAAGTGGGATTACCTTACTTTCCCTGTGCAGTGTCTTAAATATTAATTTGAAATGCCTGAGAAAATGGAACAATTACCAGGTCAAAGTCTAAGGATCTATGAACTAAGTCCAAGATGTTATAAGATCTTATTAGCACCTTTGTTGTGAATGACGCTTGCTTGTTTAGTGAACCAACGTGTAGTGCAAAATACAGTTATTGAAAATAAACACCACTAAAATTTCGCTGTTTTATAATATTTAAATCAGCTATAAATATCATTATTTCACAGATATTTTTCATTTGAAAGAAAAATGATGTATATGAAGATCTGGAAAATGGTAAGCAATGTATTCACTGTTACTTTACAGACATCCAGATATCTAGTAAAGTCAGAGAGAAAAAGTTTGAACCTATTTATTGACTGTAAAACAATAAATAAATAAATAAAATTTCATATTTTGGCACCCTGGCTACCAGATTTTTGATGGGATTTTTGTTTCTTTTCTTAAATTATTATTATTATTTTTTTATTTCTGTGTACAGTGATGTTTCCTGCCTATTTTTTCTACCTGTGGAAATGTAAATCTTCTGGGTAGACAACAGCCTAGCTTTGTATTTTTGTTGTGCATGTACTGCTTTTGATACTTTAGGTAAAATTAAGCACTTTTTAGAAAGCTGTATAAGTACTTTTACTGAAATAAACTTTCTAAGTACTTGTTGCAGTACTCATCATCATATAAAAAACAATATAATTCGTGTTTTCCTCTTTGATGTTTACTACTTGAACTCGGGGCAAAATGGCGGCTGGTTGCCTCCCCCCATCACGTGACCAGGTCAGGCTGAGTCAGCTGACCGCCTCTCAGCGCTGTTCACTTCCGGATTCTGTTTGTGTGTTTGCAGTCTGCGTGATGCAGTAGAACTCCTGCTGTGGTTCACCGCCGGCTGAAAATGGAGCGGTACGGGTCGGACACGGAGGGGGACGAGCAGGAGACGCCGCTGCTTCACCGGGGACCCGAAGACAAAGCCCACAAAGGTGACGTTAGAACACCTCCGGCTAGCTGGCTAGCTAGCAGCTAGCAGTGAGGCTGCTGACTGAGCTTCTACCTGCTGACATATGTTTCAAAGAGGCGGCTGTTTTCCGCTGTTTCATTCTATAGAAGCAAGGAAAAGGAAATCCTAACTTGGACTTTGTTTTTTTCGGGGTTTCGCTTCTGTTGTTTAGTTTTTGAGGCATAAATTCTTAAAACACCTGCACAGAATAATGCTATTAAATACATACGACCAAGAGGATAAACCTCCATCACTGCAGTGTAAACAGTTCTCATTATTGTGGGACTGTTTTTATTGGATTAACCAACATAAATAGTAAATGCAGGTGCTCATGTTATGTCACCCAAGACTTTATTGGGCTTTCTTTGCACCTGTCTTGTGATTTTATGCACACTTTAGCTTTATAACTGGCCTCAGTCACGAGTTCTGGTTTCCTGGAGTCAACTCCAGTAAAATACAGGTTTAAAAGTCTGGACACACAAGTTCCTGCTCTGAGAAACTTTGAGTTGACAGTTCAGGAAGTTTAGTTAAGACGTATTGACACATGCTTCAAATTATGCTTGCTGAGTAAACATGGTGACCCATCAGATCAGATCAGGATGTTGGAGGACGAAGTGTTGTTGTTTTTAATTTAGAAGCTGCTTTACAATGTCAATATAATGACAGTCAATCAGCAAGCAGTTGTACTTCAATAATCTTTAGCACTTACTTGTTTAGTTGAATGTAAAGATGTTAATTGTTGTAGATTTTGTAAAAAAAGATTCCCGTTTGAAGTAGAAATCAGGGCTGCAGCCGCTGACAGGTTTGATAACCAGATCATCAGCTGACTGTTTTCTATAAACTCTCAACTCTTTGTTGCTACAAGAGGCTAAAACCTCAATATCATATTTTTTTCCATAGGAAAAAGCAGCAGATAGTCAACAGAGCTGCTGCACAAACTCACTGTTTTAGGAATTACACCGTTTTTCCAGATTGAGCAGCTCCAGCTTTATTGTTTACAATCACTGTCTGCAGCACATGTAGCAGAGCATTGATCAGCTGTTCAAAGATAAGTGATGTTTTCTCTGTAAACTGCTACCTAGTTAGTGAAATCCATTGCTGGAAAGTGTAATAACAATGACCCATCCCGTTATTTTCCTATTCCAATGTAACTATAATATACAAGACGTGTATCTAGAAGCTCGAATCACAGAAACTGACAGTATTACTGGGATAAATAAGGTATAGACGGCACATAGTGGCAACAGACAATAATAATGATCTTCTAGAAGTAATGCTCACTGAATGGTGGTTGTAATGAGTCCCACAGATTTCTCCATGGAGGTAAATTTCTATCCTTCTTCCTTCTCCGCCACCTCTGGCAGCTGTTTTTCTCTGTGAGGTGGAGTTTCCACTGTTACTCTGTTTGTTCTTTTAACCCAAAATAGAGCCTTAATTGTCCTTTGACGTCCCAGACCTGAATTGCATAGTAAAGTCTATTACCTATTGCCTCTGTAAGTTAATCATATGGGGTTTTTAAACTGTAGATTTGGCACTTCAAGAGGCTGAAGTCTAACTTTGGTTTGTTTCCTAAATTAGTTTGACAGCTATTCCTCCTGCACAAATCAGAACAATCACTCAAAGGATCATATTTAGTGAGTAAAAAAGCAAATACAGTGAAGACAAGAAATTGACTGTGTTTCAAAAAGATCTAAATCCAGTTTAAAGTTATGAAAAACTAATACAAAAACAACCACATTTGTTTTGTGGTTTCTTTTCTGCCAATATACTGAACGTACACTCAGGGGAGACGGCTACACTCGTGCTCAGTGCTGAGTTTGTCTGTGAGCATTGCAACTCACCTCATTAAGTATTACCAAATAGATTATCCATATTGTGTAACACTCTCGGTAAACACAGCATACACACACACACACAGTACTACTCCGTCATTACACCATTGTTTCTCTCATCCTACAGCTCCAGCATGCTGTTCGTGTCGCTACACGCTGGCGCTTCTGTCCTCTCTGGGCTTCTTCGTGGTCTACTCCCTGAGGGTGAACCTCAGCGTGGCGATGGTGGACATGCTCAACAACACCCACTCGTCCAGCCCCAACCACAGCGGCTCGGTTTGCCCGCCTCACACCAGCGCCGCTCCGCCCAAACACAACCACACGGTGAGCGAGAATGTGACGAGTCAGGCCAAGATTTTAATCTCCCCGTGGAACATTTCCTGCACGCGTTTTGTATGTTTTGCACAAGTAGCAGCAGTTTCCAACCTCTAAAGTTCAAACTTAACCTTATTTGTTTATAGTTTATTGGATCAGGAGACATAAAGAAAAAAATACATCCACTGAAAATAGCTGATAATGCAAGAATTATAGTGTTTATATTTATTGTTAAACCTCTACTTGCATCCCTAGACTGCTGTAATTCATGAATGAGACGTTTTTTATGAGACTGAGAGGTAGATAAATTAGATGAAAGGAAAAATGAATGAGTGAATGTGAATAAACAATGAAATTAAATGGAACCTCCATACAGTAAACACATACATACACTTGTTAAGACCATGTATATCATGACAGAGTTTCCAGTGACTCCCGTAACTCTGAATTTTCTGTGATGGAATCTTTGAAGCACTTTTATCTTTATCACAAAAAAAAAAAACAATCATGTGTATTGGTTCTTTCATAGATTTATTTTAGGTCTTCTGGAAATCTGCTGGGTCAAAAATATACATACAACAGCATCAGTTATGAGTTCTGGTGATCCAGAAAGTTGAGATAATCACATTTTTAACCAACAGAGCAGAAAAATGTACCCAGTAAATCATCTGCATAAATTGTTATGCTTTGAATATGTCAGCTCAGTTCTCCTGGTGCGTTCAAAACTTTCTTTAAAGTTATGTCCCTTTTTTTAGTACGAGTGCAGAAGCAGACGGATAATGTAGAAGCGAGCGAGAGGGGAAGTTGTTCTGGTGACACTGCAGATTTGTTTTGGACCCATTTCACACTGACTGCCAATGATTTGTATTACAGCCTTGTTGTTTTTTTGTTTTTGTCTTCTATTCATGGGGGGAGAACAAAAAGCTAAAACAGTGAGGATAAAGTGAATCAAGAGATTAGAAGTTGGCATCTGACAGTCAGCAGTTTGTCGTTCTTAGAAAAGTGCGACTGTGTTTTTCATCTTGTGTTGTACATTGCAGGAGGCCACGGTGCATTGTTCTGTATATACACAGATGAATGATCATAAACACTGAAGTCACTCTTCTCAACATTTGACCGTCTAAAAGTCTAAGACGGCTTCTTCCCCTCACAGGCCAGTGTGTATAACTGGGACTCGGCGACGCAGGGCTGGATCCTGGGCTCCTTCTTCTACGGCTACATCCTGACTCAGATCCCCGGAGGCTACCTGGCCGGCCGCTTAGGACCCAAGTGGCTGATGGGCTTTGGAGTCCTGGGAACGGCAGTCTTTACGCTGCTTACCCCGACGGCTGCTGACCTGGGCGCGAGCTACCTTATCGCGGTCCGAGTGCTGGAGGGGATCGGAGAGGTAAACGAACTAAAACGAGGCCAGAGCAAGCACGGCGCCGATGGCTTCGGTGGAGTTAATGATTGAGCGCCTCTCTGTTGTGTTTGCTCTCAGGGCGTCACATTCCCGGCCATGTACACCATGTGGGCGGCGTGGGCTCCACCGATGGAGAGGAGCCGCCTGCTCACCATCTCGTACATCGGTGAGACACGAGGAACAGAATTCAACTTTTAAAAAAAACAAAAAACATTCAGCTGTTTTTTATTACTAAGTTAAAATAAGATTTGATAGAATTTTGTTAATCCCAAAGAATTCTTGTGCCAGATGTTGCCCAGAAAACAAAATTAAGTAATATGAGAAAAAATGCAGAGCCTAATGGAGAAGCAGTAAAATATAAACGCATTACTGGAAATAAAAAGCTAAAATAAGACAGAAAAGTAACAAGCAGTACTGGCTATTAATCTGAGGTTGTGTAGTCATATTACACACCATTATGAAATATTGTACCTTACATGAAAACGAAATGTTACGCCTGCTACTGATGTTGCACAAGCTGTTGAGAAAATGAATGCTGTAAATGACACTGATATCCCTGTTCAGATACTTTGGGACTGTTTGAACCAACCTCTAGTTGATTTATAGGTACTTTATCATCAGGCAAAAATGCCAGCTTCTCTGCTGGTTGCTGCTTCTGGGCACACTGTGTCATATGATGTCGTCTGAGGAAGTCGCTGCAAATCGTGATGAACTTTCCAGTTATTAATAAACAGCTTTAGATTTAACCGCGCATGAAGCTCGGCCTGTCGTATCTGCGTCATCTTGACCTCACCGTGTAATCCTCAGTGCTTCAGTTGAAGAATAGGTTTTTGGTTCTTGAAGATGTTTCTGGTGCTGGTTAGAACTGAGGAAGCCTCTTGGAAGTGCAGTGAAACGTCTTCCAGAACCAAACTCATGACCAGATGACTCAGAACCTGCACGGACATAAACTAACCCTGCACACGTCAGTGGTTGGCCACTGCATCATCAGTCCTTTAACTGTTAGTGTTGGCTTGTCTCTGCATATATTCATCATCCGGTAGCTGCACGACGTTCACTCAGACGGCTGAACACATGTTTGTCTTCTGTCTTCCCTCCCAGGAGCCCAGATGGGGACAGTCGTGTGTCTTCCTCTGTCGGGGCAAATCTGCTTCTACCTGGACTGGACCTACGTCTTCTATATATTTGGTAAATAATGCAGGACAGTACATCTCAGATCATCAAATTTACATAGAAGTTTCTGCTTCAGTGTCTCTGATTTGCCTGAAATTTGAAAGCGGTTATTTGCTCTACTTGCAGATTCTGTTTTCATAGCATACATATGGGCTTTTTATTTTTAACCAGTTCCTGAGGTATTGTTGACTAGCCTCAAATTTCAATGTGCATAAGAT
>NW_007578523.1:0-12906 GCF_000690725.1 Stegastes partitus | reverse complement strand
ATCTCCTGTTTGTGCTAAGAGTTTCCCAGATGGTTTTTAGGGAACTGATGGGCTTAACTAGTCCAGCGACTCAGCACAGAAGATAGTAAACTCTGTGTTATGTGCAGGGTTTTTAAAGAAATGCATTTTTTTGGTATAATATATGTGGATCCTAAACTAAGGATTGGCCTGGTGGGAATTACAGAGTGTACGTTTAAACATGGTGCAATTAGAAGAACATTAATAAAATAAAAAGATTACAAGCAAAGTGTAGGAAAGCGATGTGCTTAAACATCTACCGTGTAAAATTTATGTCACACATGATGTTTTATGTGGTCTGATCGGGGATAAAACACGATATAACGTCTGATTCAGTCTCTGTCAAGGACGCTTTAGAAGCTCTGACCTCCAGTGGCCCCTCCAGTGATTCATCAACACTTATCTGCCTCAGATGTTTTCAGCGTCTGCTCCTTTGTTCCTCTTTCGTCTGTGGAAACGATGATTTAGCAAGTTGAGGAAGAAAATGTGCTCAGAGACAGAACCGCTTTATTTACTTGCTTGCTTTAACTTCCATCACGCCGGTAGACGATGTCCACTCTGTCACGTGACGTCTGCTGGATACGTTTGTTGCTTTGTGGTAAAATGAGTGTTTTTTTCGTTGTGTGTCCAGGCGCCGTCGGTCTGGTTTGGTTCGTCCTCTGGGCTTTTCTCGTCTTTAACACTCCAAACACTCATCCGCGGATATCAGAGCGGGAGAGGCTCTACATCACCAACTCACTCAAGAATGAGGTAACACCAGAAACCTGAAGACATTGAAACAACTAATTCTGGTTTAGAGAGTTCACTGCATCGCTCTTTATGCTCGCAGGCGTTTCCGGTGCAGCACAGTTAACCGACACAAATGTTGCATCAGCTCAGTTCAGTGCAGCGTTTTATTTTCTTATCTGTCGTCAACGTTCAGCATGAATCTGCAGATCATGATGACACTTGGCCACAAAGCAGCCCTGAGTGTGGGAAACGTTCACACTAATGCAGCGGTTGGTTCTGCTGGGAGTCGAACTCGAGCAACCTGCAGCAACCTTAAAGCTCAAAGGGTTTTACATTCTTCAGAGTCTTCAGACATGCGAACACGACTCTGGGCGACGGATCAGGAGGGTTTTAAAGGGGAAACAACCAAAAACAAAACCTTAAAGGGACAGTTTGGTGTCGTTGAAGTGGGGTTGTACAAGGAACGTATCCACAGCCGCTGTATTACCGACACTCGATTACGCCCCCAGTGTGGAGAAGCAGTCAGGACGACCAGCATGAAAGCAAAGTAGAGCACACTACATTTATATTCCCACTGCTCTACCTTGCCATCAGACGAGCTTTTCTGACGGCGAATCAATGCAGTTACATAACTCCCTTCAGAGCTGTTGACAAAGAGTCACTTTGCCTTGCAGGAAGCAGGGGTTGCTGGTCTGGTGCTGCTTTAATCAGTTGGTTGTTCTGTGTTATTTTGAAGACATCAGTGAGGATCCACAGCAGTTAGTCTGAGGTGTAAGTCTGTAATTCCCACTGTGCACCTCATGCACATTTACCCTCCCTGTCTGAATTCATTACATGTTTCCTTTTTTCAAACCTCACGACACAACAGCCACCTCCAAGCAGCAACCTGCATGCTCAACATGGCAAGCTTTTGTGAGGCCTGCTTGGTTCTTTAGGTATTTTAGTTAGTAAAGAAAGCGTGCTCGCCTCCCTGCATGCAAAAGTTCCACCAAAACAATTCCCCCCAAGTATATTTTACAGCAAAACTGTCGCTGCACCGTCAGGTTGGCGCTGGCACAGATGATTGTGCATTTCTTTCCACTACAGCAGAACGGTAATGGGTGCAGCCAGACCATTGTCCAGCGCTGAAACAGCATTTAGGAGCTCAGTCCGATGATGCGAGACGACACCGCGGTAAATCAGCAACCTCCGTATCCTGCGAGATTACAGCGTGATATAAAAGGTTTAGATCCATATTTTAAAGGGCTGACAGCAACATAAAGCAGTAAAAACGTACTAAATATAGCGCAGACCTAAAGTGATGTTGATTTTATTGGATGACTTGATTTTGCACACAGCGTAGTTTCCGTGCAGGCTCCGGTTTCTCCAAACTTCGGGTGTATTGACTGTCATCTGCTGCTGGTGAACACTAAAGTATCTCATAAAGTCCTACTGCAAAGAAACCAGTGTCTTGTTAAGTGGAAAAACACTGTAGAAAGAGTACCAGCACATGCAGCAGACTAGAAGGTGGAAGCCAGACTGGCAGTAGGTAAATAGAGTCGCTGTCCTCTTCAGTGAAGCCTGTTGGAGCATTAATTAGCTCTGTATTTTACTGCTCTTGCCTCTAATTGAAGCGCACAAACATATGATGTGCGTTTTTATTGCAGCTCTTTTGAAGTAATAAAGGATTTCCTAATTAACCTTGTGTTTGGTACAGCTGTCCTCCTCGGCCGGTTACATCCCCTGGAAATCCATCGTGACCTCGAGGCCGCTGTGGGCCATCGTCGTGGCTCACTTCTCCTACAACTGGACCTTCTACACCCTCCTCACCCTGCTGCCGACCTACATGAACGACATACTGGGGTTCAGCATAAAGCAGGTGAGTTGTAGGTAGCTGTCTTTAACTAGGCTTTGTCATTTTATTTCACCTCAGCAGTCCAACAAAACCTGTTCCTGAACAACTTTGAAGCAAAAGATTACCCGTCCAGCTGCTGAATCTTCACTAATATTCGATCTACAGGCTCATATTTAAAAGTTTGTTCCGATTTTTGCGGTAGCTGCTGCTGCTTGTGCCGTGTTTCATCCATATTGGAACAACAAAGGGAAGCAGCAGTAGTACTTTTATCACCCAGCAAAGCAAACAGGCAGATGGACGCTGTTTAACCAAAGCTGATGCTGTTTTATTAAACGTAGATAATTGACACCAATTAAACCGCACAAAGCAAAAGGAGGAAGTGAGAGTGCAGGATGCAAACAAAGGACTTCTACTACAGGTTGAATTCACTAACCTAGACTGAACTAACAAAATAAAAGCTCCAATAAAAATCCTGAGTGAACAACAACAAAGAGTAGAAAAGTGAGCACCACCTCCATCTAAAGTCTTGTCAAACTGCAAGTTACAGACAAGGCAGAAGGAGTGCGTCAGCTCAGGGCCTTAACAGGTTAACGATACTGGAATTTGTATTAATATTATTATTATTATTATGATCCAACGTTATAGGTTTAAAACAGTAACAACTGAAGAGCTCCTACTTATTCCCTCTAACTATGGAATCACTGACAAGTCACTCATACATAATATTATATTAATGATAGCAATACATGTTTATTTTTAATTTTTTTCAATAACTACCATCGATGTGTTTCAATAGCTGTAAAAAATGTTCCATGTGTACATCCTCCGACCAGCAGAGGGCGATAAAACCTGCATGAACGCCGCTGTTCCACTCTCTTGTTCCCAACGGTTACAGTAAACACACACATATTGTGGACGTGTGCTTACGACCCACCGTTGATCCCTTCCTTTTCTAATCTGGAGCATCAGAAGTGCTTCTTGGGACACTTTCTAGGTTTTCCCACTGTGAGCTCTTCATACTCTCACCTCATCAGCGCTGGCAAAGTATTTATTCCCCAGCTGATGCAGAATGGATCGCTGCAGGAGCACCAGTGCAGGAATGTCACCACTGAAGCACTCTGGTATTCTGCAGAACAAAGATATTTAGTTGGCGCTGAGAGATTTAATCAGCATTTGTCGGTATCTATAAAACAATCTGTGGCAATATCAAATGTAAATAGAACTCCTTTATTATCATTGCACAGTGTACGGCAAAATTAGGAGATGTAGTGGGAAAGTTGGAGATGTGCAAATCTAAAAAGTAAAAGTATGATAGATTATTATTGCAAGGGTAAGGCTTGTTTGTTTTAAGAAATATAGCAACAGTATTGTAAGTAGTGTAGTTATTGCACATTGCTGAACAAATACGAAAGAGTGAAGTTATGCAAAATGTACGTATGAGGTGCAGCTGTATGTAAACGTGTGGATTCAGTAAATAAATACAAGGTGCATAAGACAGTAGCTGCAAAGGTGTAGATATTTCCAATAGTTAACAGTGAGTAGATTCAATTAAATTAAGTTGAACGTGGGAGATAAGATCACAGGTTTATTGTTGTCTTCCATTGGTGTGCATGTAATTATAAAAGTATTATTTGCTCTCTTCTCTCTCCTGCTGTCCACACCAGAACGGCATGCTGTCGGCTCTCCCGTACCTCGGCTGTGCAGTCATGGCCGTGCTGAGCGGCCAAGTCGCCGATTACCTTCGAGAAACCTGCCTGTATCCCACCGTCAGCGTCAGGAAGGTCTTCTCCGTCATCGGTAAGGAGTCGCCATCACTGCTGGTGTCCGAAATACCACGTCTGCTCCGTCTGACAAGCTTTTCATTGCTGTGCTGTTGTCTCTGCAGGCATGATTGGGCCGGCAGCGTTCCTGGTGGCAACGGGTTACACCGGCTGTGACTACATCTTGGCCGTGAGCTTCCTCACCATCTCCTCCTCTCTGGGCGGAGTGTCGGCTTCTGGTTTCAACATCAACCACCTCGACATCGCTCCTTCGTAAGAACAACTCCCATCTGTCACTGAGATATGAATCTTTAAAGGTCCAGTGTAGGATTTAGGGGAATAAACGGACAGAAATTTGAATGTATTGCTCATAATTATGTTGTCATTAGTGGAAAATCACCTCGTAATAAGAATAGAGTTTTCTTACATGAGAATGAGAAGAAGGTGTCCTCTTCCATATTGCACTGTTTCTACAGTAGCCCACAAAGGACAAACCAAACATTAGCCATGTTTCCATGACACATAATTTTTTTTTCACATTTTAAAGTATTACATTAGATAAAGTTCATGTAAATGGCATCATTTGAATAGACTTTGTATACTCGCTTTAGGTGGTTTTGACATTTTTTGAGTCTATCTATAATAAGAGAAACACGTTTTTTTCAATAATTTCCAACTTTCCAAACATTTAACTCACATGACTTATCAGCTTCTTCTTTTGTCGTCTTCATCTCTGGACAGCACTAAACGTGAACGATAACAGCTGACATGAAAGAATAATTCAGAATTTCCTGATTTGAAAACAATTCCTGAAGACGTTTATTTGTTCTTCTTCAAGGTTTTTTAAGCAGTTAGCAAACGACAGGTTTTGTTTCTTCTACTCTGTTTATTGTAGCCGTGCTTAACGCAGCCTAAACCACCACCAACACAGCAGAGTTTATTCACTCCAAAACAGTTGTTGGAAACAAGCCTAATGCGCTTGTTTTTGCTAAAATAGTTTGAGCAATTTTTAAATTTCACTTGATAATTTTATGGCTCTAGAGATGATCAGTCACATTTTCAGCTTATTAGCAGCTACTGTAGGTTGGAAGGGAAGGGTGAAGTAAAAGTTATTCAGTTGGTTGCAATCTGCACTTTCACCACTAGATGTCACTGAATCTTGCACCTTTAAAATCTGCAGGGAAAATATTCCCATTTGCATACTTCCAGTGAAAAGAGCACTTACTCTTACTGCGTTGTGCCTGTCTTGCATGTTAGCTCTGACTGTTTGGTCACTGTACTTCCCTTACGCTCAGTGGAAATGATGCACAAGTTCTAGAAATGATTGTGTAAGTCTACATCAGAAGACGATGCATTTGGCCGTGATCACACCTCCAAGAACATTTCTTCAGTAGTGCAGCACTACTTATAGAACTGTTGTTAACGTATGTGTTTATCTTTGCAGGTACGCAGGTATTCTGCTGGGAATCACCAACACCTTTGCAACCATCCCTGGCATGGTGGGACCAGTCATAGCGAGAGATGTCACCAAAAACGTAAGCATCACGCAGACTGTAGTTAAACAGTTGAGATGCCTGGTTAGCAGTAACCCGGCATGTTGTCGTTAGTACGTAGCGTGCTGCCGCTGCTGCTGCTTACATAAAAGCAGAGTTCAGTCCGGGTCTCCTCACCTCCAGTGTCCCTGGCTGAACAGATGGTGTCCTTACTTTGGAGTGACACTCTATTTCCTACCTAATTGGTTTAGTGAGTACAGGATTAACATGTCAGCGTTTGGCCACCAGGGGGCAGCTGTGCTCCTCCATGAAAAGCAGCCGTCACACCCAGACTGTTTGTGTCTGGGCTGATGCTCGTCATCACGTTTACCTGGTTTCCTGTTTTATTAATAACTTCTCTGTAAATGCAGTCTGTGCGTCACCTACAGCTCCTGAAATATAGATTTTTCTTTTCATGTGGATGCTCAAAACTCAACAGTTCTCAGTGTGATGATAACACTGTAATGATAATTAAACAGTGCAGTCTTTTACATCGACAACAAATTGTTAACATAAAATTTCGAGTGAGTGTTTCACCACTTTATCAGGTACGTCTGTGAAATCTATGGCAGCAGCTCTGCTATGAGTTCTACTTTTAGTTTTCTGTTTTTATTGTCAAAATGGGGATAATTCCACTTTATTGTTTGTCAGGTTGTGTGTTGCTGGTGTACTCGATTGCACTGCATAAAGAAGTTCCTATTGTTTTTCCCTCCTCCTGTGTGTTAATGATGTAGGAGGATTATTAGGAACTCTTTTAATTGTAATACAGTCCAGTATACCAACCACCACTATGACCTGTATTATACACAGGAAGTTTTTCTGTTGCATTGCATTCCACCGGTTTGCCTACAAAGTGGCTGGTGAGTTTATCGTACTGTTTCTTAATTTAACGTTTACTCTGTTATGTTTGTGTATTTTTTAATTAACCAGGAACATCAGTTAAAGCCTCAAACGCTGTAAATACCCGCAGCACTCTGTGATAATTGTAAGCTAAAAACAATTCAGTTTTTCACCTTTAACGTGTGGTTTTTATTCAGTAATTAAACAAAATAGTACAACTGGAGAACAATTTGGAATATATTTTACAGTCATCTTCAGTTTTAATTGTTTCATTGTTAGTAGCTAATGAGTGGTTTCGTAGACCACGTCCTCTGTTACTGATGGTTGGTGTAGTTTGATCTGGATGACTTGTTTCACTCCTTTTTTAAACCATCGATCTTTTCTGGCTAAAGTGCGTACATAGTTGTCCTCGAATGCTGTCCTTCAGATGAAGGTGAACTGCTGCGTCAGCATTACGGAGCCGCACAGTGGAACTTTTTAAATTTGCTTTACTTCATGTTTTATATTCCCTCTGATCCATAGAACCAGTTCGTGTGTCGGTTCAGACCAGTTCTAACACTCTGCAGATACGACAGAGAGGAGAGATGATGAGACACTCTGCATGATGTACTCACTGCTCAGTATTCAGCTGCTGGTTGTGAACACAGCTGCTCTGCGGGGCTGCGATGGTGAAGCTGTGGCTGAAAATACCCTGTGGTTCCTGTTCAGACTTCAGCTGCAGTTCTCTGTGTGTTCAGGAATACAGACGGTTCAGTAAAACACTGCCAGCTATACTGTCCCTCCACCAGTGCCTCTGCTACGTGTAGTCAGTGCTACAACCATTACAAACAAATATGTCACAGGCAAAATCTGAACAGTGACAGCTGTCATCCCAGGGCTGCAGTCAGTGACAGAGCTGCTGAAGCAGCCCCTTCTGTCTCCTGTCTGCCTGACAGACACAGCTGAGGGTGCACTGATCCCCCGTGGAGGCAACGTGAGACTGTATCATAGTACAGCAGAGAACAAGTTGTTTTTAATGGTTGTAAAAGTGACTAAATTTGGGTACAGTTATGGTTTTGCTGGCTGAGCATCATATTGAAGCTCCTGAACTCCTAAAAAAAAAAAAAAAGCACATCTGTTGTAGAGGCACTGCAGGTTAAAACAGTAACAGCTGGACAGTGCACAGCAGCAGCCGAGGCCCAGACAATCACCACATATCCATCCACAGCTTCACTGTCGGGCCGAGCAGCTGTGCTCAAGACCAGCAGCTGGATCCTGACAGATACTGGCCTTTAAAATGAATACTGACCCATAAATGCACCATGAAAAGTATCACATCATCTGTAGAGTGTTTCCCTAAAAAAAAAATTCTCATCCTGACTTTTAGGGGCTCAGTGGAGCACGTTGAATTATGTACACTACGATGTTCTGCCCCCTGCCTTCGCTCTAAGTCAGCTGGGATAGGCTCCAGCCCCCCCGCGACCCTAGTGAGGATTAAGCGGTGTATAGATAATAGATTGATGGATGGACGATGTTGTGCCCTTGGAGTCAACAAGCTTCTGCCTTAGCATGTTACAGGACTTTAAAGTTCTAGAAAACCCAGGAGGATGCTGAACAGACACTTCAGTACCTTGACGATTAGCAGCGTTGCTCTGTTGCTCGTTCTTTTCCATTCTGTGGTTTGTCTAAGGCCAACACGCTTTAAGCACTTCTCTGTCGATGCTCCTTCGTAGCGGTCCTTGTGCGCATGTTGTGAGAGGTGCAGTGATGTTTCGATGACCCCCCTCAGCTTCAGACAGTACATACTGATCTGTGCATGTGGGATTTCTGCATACTTTGATGTTGAGGCTTCTTCAATGTGCATTACAGAGTCCAAGAAGGAGAGAATATTTCCTTCAGCAGCTTTATGAGTGACCTTTATGCTCCTGTCCGCTGCATGGATGAGTTCTACGAAGGGTTCTGTATTTTGATTCTGACCCAGGTATGTCCCACGTACCTGAAACAGTGAATGGGAGGAGTTCCTGCAGAGGAGATCAGACATCTGCTGTCTATACTGGAGACAGTGGTGAGCCAGTAGTCGTGCTGCTGCCTGTTAAACTCATTCATTGGAGGTAGGTTGTGGTCAGACAGACGTCGTGCAGGGGGCATTTGTGGTTTAAGGTGAGGTCGGTTCTGTGCAGTCATTACGATAATCCTCACCCCAGAAGCAGGAAAGGTTGAAGTGGCATCAAAGGTTACCATGGTTTCACCTGATTCCAGCTTTATTGTTGGCAAAATCCTGGAGTCTTTTAAGGGCTGGCCTCCTAGTGTACAAATGGTAATAAAACGTTTTTTTCAGTTTAGTTTCTTCTTCTTCTTGTCGCTGCCGGTAGGATTTCAGTGTCTCGTAGGCGGCCGTGTCGCCTCGGCACAGTAACCTGCTGTGTTCAGCACCACTGTTCATCTTCCTCGTTCAGTCAGCAAGACGGTGATGCTCAAGTCTCTTTTTAGACCTGCTAATGCCTTCCATTCTTGGATGGAAGGAGAGCCCTGAAAAGGATGGCACTGGCATTTCTAAAAGGAGACATCACCGTCTCGCTGGCTGACAAAGGAAGATGGGTGGACCGGTGCTCTCGCTGAAGCAAGATCCTATCAGCAGCTACAAGAAAATAATCAACTGTCTGCAACTGGAAAATACAAAACCATTGACCTAGCACTGTTTGTTACCCATCAGCAGTAGCATCAACTTAGTCATCTGTTATACTGCCAAACACCGAGCCTTCATCCTTCTGGGTAACCCTTAAACAATTATGTCAATGAGGTTAAAAAAAAATACTATAGCTGGTAACCTATGATGTCACTTCACATCCATCCCCACCCCAGAAGCTTTAAAGACTGCTGGAGGACAGCACTCTATCCAGCAGAACCAACCTCACCCCGAACCACATATGAGTCCAGTATGAGGTTGAAGCTGTGCCACGGGCTCACCAACACTGGCCAGTCTCTATATGGAAGCTGTAGACAGCAGAGTCCTGATCTCCTTTGCAGGAATTGCTTCCGCTCAGGTACGTAAAGGAAACCTGGGTCAAAATACAGCAGACGACATCAGATTCACGTTGGAGACATCAGAGTAAATATTTTGGCCTTGTTGGACTGTGAAGACTCAACATGAAAGTACACAGAAAACCATCAGACAAATTAATATTTAATTTTTACGTCTCACCACAAACGGGAGCATAAGCTGCTGTTTTCAAAACAAGCTGAAAAGACAGAAGGTAGAAGAAGTAGCACCACAACACATTAGAGAAGCACTTCAAGCTCGGGCTTATCCAAAAACCACAGAACAGCTCTGTTACTCCCTTACATTGCATGAGTATCTTCAAAAAGACCCTGAAGACAAAACACGCTATGTAGCGTACGTAGTTCGATGCAGTGACGAGCGCACAGACCTCCTTCACAAACACACGGTTCAAACTCGGGGCGGCTCCGATCAGAACACCTACTTCTGAAGGACAGCGTATAAATGTCGATGTAGAAGACCTACGGTGTCAAACTGGAACAACTCTCACTAAACAGAGGTGACGGTCCAACCAGCCACTTTCTTCCCCAAACAGCCTTTCACACCTTGGCTCACCAGATGACCCGGTCGGTCCACAACCTAGTCAGTGACTCGTTAAATACCTGGAACTCCCCACCTGTCAGGTAGAACTGAAGGAGCAGATCAGAGGTGAAACAGCAACAGTTTCAGGTCCAGTTGCCGTAGTTTCAGCGTTGACATAGACCATAACCTGGATGACTGAGAAGCTTCAGACAGTTAGACGCTGACATCTACATCCAGGGCATCAGCAGTTTAGTAAATGCCACAATACTACGCAAATGTTTTACACAATGCATATCATAATAAGATAAGCCTATCAAACTGTTTTATCGAGGTCGACACTGATCAATAATTGTCCTCCCTGTCCTCCAGAACACCATCGAAGAGTGGCAGACTGTCTTCTACATTGCTGCAGCCATCAACCTGTCTGGAGCCATATTCTACACTGTGTTTGGTAAAGGAACGGTGCAGCCCTGGGCTGTCCACACATCCTACTCTCACGGAGACTGAGGCGAGCGACAAGCCCCAGACTCATCCGTTAGACTAATGGGAATCGCCAAATGGATAAGTCTGTTCAGCGGGTAATTTCAGCAAGAGACGTGTTCCAGCTGCGATGATTATTCTCGCAGCACGACTTACTAACAGTGAGTAACAGCCATGATACCTTCAAGGATGCTCCTCGCTGTGTCTGGAGTCTTGCTGACAGACGAGCCTGCAGCCACAGTGATGAAACAGCAGATTTGGTTAATCAAATACAGACAGATGCTCTTTGGAGGCAAAAAGAAAAAAAAGAACTGAGCAGAGCAGAAAAACAGTCATCAAGAAATGTCAGAGGGAGCTGTCAGTGTGAAGCCCAACACTCCGGCCACTTCAAAGAAACAAGACGTAGCTGAAATAGTCCAGCAGTTACAGGCTAGTGCGGTCAGCTAAGGCTAGTTAGCTGAGACATTTGTGAGTTATCGAAGTCTTGTTGATCAACAGGTGTCGTGCATATCATCATAAATGAGCTAAAGAAGTGTTTAGGTGTTGACATCTGCTCGGCCCAGTTGTTGTTTCTGCCTCCGGAGCGTCTCTGCTTTTACTTTTTTAACCACGAGTAACCCTCTTTAAGTTCTGTTGCCAGTAAGAGTTTACATTCTTGATACGAATGCTTTCTTGCACTTGTGTATGTAAAGTTTGGGATGACGTAACATGTTGCCAGTAAGTTTTGTTTTAAAGGTAATCCCCCAAAAATGACAAAGAATCATCCCAAACTAGACACACTTTTAATAGTCTTTTTTTTTTTTTTGTCTACGTTGAGACGACACAGTGCGCACAAACATGCCTTAAAGTGAAGTCTTCTTAAGATGATTTTTAAGCTCTTTGTCTTTCTTGTAATTAATAATTTACATTGTTTTGTATTATAGGGTAGTTAAAGGGATTTTATGTGTACGATTTTACGTGCCGTCTTTTCAAGTTTTTAGGTCCGCCAAGCACCTCTCTTGTTCTAAGTAGTCGCGTTCAGCTAAACACGGGTTCAGATTTTTCCAAACACTAAAAGTTTTAGGACTTTATTAATGAAGGGAAGCAAAAAGCTGCTTTAAAGAGGTTCCTGGTGAACGCGGTGTCATGTCAGTCACGGGATTTGCACTTTTTGTGTCGATTCTCAGGTATCTTACGTCACACGAGGATTAAAAAGGATGTTTGTTTACTTTTCTACCCATTGATTAAGCTACCACGCTGAGGCGCGCGGCCTCACGTTTTAAGTGTCAACACAATTAGATCGGATGCTAAAATTATTTCCAGCAGTACAGTTAGGAACTCGGAATATGTAGTTTTTAGTCTTAGCTTTTTTTTATCAATGACCTGATTATTAGTGTTTTTTTTTTTCATAAAGTTTGATCAGATCACACGTCTGTTTTACTTTACGTATGTCGTTTTGTAAATCGAAGGTAAACATTTTGTCTTGGTTGTAATTTCTGTCTCCGAGTAGCACCATAATCCCATTTTAAGATGTAATGCACTTGTGCCTTATTACATGAACCCAAACTGTATCAGACAATTCAACGCTGCGGACTGGTTTTCTTTTTCATGAAATTCTTTTGTTACTGGTTGTTTGTCCATGTACAGGGAGTAAAGGGACTTTTTAATGACATTCTGTACTCAGAGGTTAATCATTGTAAACGTTCCCCTCTTGAAACAGCTGAAAAATGTGTTTGAAATCATGTCTTGTAAATAGTTCATCACATAAAGCAATTCGCAAGTCTGACATTGTCGGGTCATTATTTCATGTGTGTCATTTCTATGTGGTTTTCATTATTGCATTTCCTTCTTATTGTATCTGAAAAAGTGCAAGAGGTGATCAGAAAAATCTGTTTTCTTAAAGTGAAAAATAATCCTGATCCTGAACTTTTTTGCTCTTGGGTGAGGGTGCAGTCTCACTAATTAGTAAGATATGAAGATATCTGCCTTCCCAAACTCAGACTACAGATTATAATAATACCAAATAAGGTCAGTGGGTCGTGGTAGGTACTCCAACTGACTACAACATGGTGCAAATATGTTGTTTATAAAAGACATGGAAAAAGGACATTGATTCACCTTTTCACAATATGTGCACCATTTGCACTGTTTATTTATACATAATGTGCGTTTTTT
>NW_007578522.1:263615-313288 GCF_000690725.1 Stegastes partitus | reverse complement strand
TTTTTTTTCCTTCATATTTTAAATTTCACCTTCACAGAAATGGCAGAAAGGACAGAGAGGCAGCTCACCTATTCAAGAGAAATATGAATTTGTCGCATCTCTATCTGTAGTTTGTTTCCTGCACTTTTCAATCTGGTTATCTGATGCAGCAGGACCGGCTATTCTGCACGCTGGGCTTTTATACAAGGCTGTGTTCTTAGTTTTCTGACAGAGATCATATTCAGATCCATTACGCTAAGAATGCCTTCCCACTTATCGAATATAAAATTGCTTTAGAGAGGAAATTTGCTCTATGGCGGAGTGGAGTTTCTTTTTTATCAGATGTTTGTCTCTAGAGCAGCTTTTAGTGTCTACAAAACAGCTCCGGTGACATTATTGCAGTTGCAATTGCCTCAGCCATTGTTTTTCTTATTGGTGCTGTTTGGATTTGATTGGATTTTCCACAGTCTCATGGAATTGCTTCACGCAGCGCGACTGGTAAACGCGTATATCCTCGCAGTGTTGGAGTTGAAACACCTGCAGATCTTATTATTGATATGTTCATGGGGCTCCAACTGTGCACTTCAACTACCTCTGAATTACAGTTTAGTTTTTTTTTCTCCCCCCATTTTTCACTGTGCTAAATCCTCGTGGTTACACGCGTGCAGCCCCGGCCTTTTCCCACTGTTTGACTGGAGAGACGTATCCTTTCTTATATCAAAAATGTAACCTATGAATTCAGATTTTCATGGGCACTTTGATGGAGGTGGGTTCTCTGGCACCCTGCCACTAAGATGTAAGTGGCGTGTTGGCAGCATGCTGGGGTTGTACAAAGAACCCCCCCCCCCACCCCCTCGACTTCGACGAACAGTCAAACATAAAATGGCAAGCGCTCTTCCCTGGCTGACTTAGTAAAAATGACACAAATTAATACATGCTGCTTAAACAGGACCAAGATTAATGGTTGCCTTTCGCAGCGGCTTAGATCCACTGTCAGTCGCTGCTCGCTGCCCAGATGGAATCAACACCAATCAATGAGGCTGCCGACTCTCGCTGGATATCTGCTTAGGATGTTGACACACACACACATTTAAATAGATACTGTACATCCACGCACATATGTCATGCGAAAAAATAAAATAAAATAAAATACAAGAGTTGCGTCCTTGTAGGTGCAGCATTTTTTGCATCTCTCTTCAGCATTTTCTCTGTATAAACTCAACGGCATATCTTGTATTACTTCCCATACAGTGGGATGTTCAATCAGGTGCCACAAAGTCAGATGGGGAAGAGCAGTGAGGCTGATGGCTCAGTAGTGATTGGATGTTTCAATTACTGATAGTAATGCCATGGTGTAGTGAGTCATGCAGTGCAGATAGCACCATTTATTTTAATCAGGACAGGGGAGAGATGGGTGTGGATGTGTCTCCCTCATTTCAGAGTAGTTTCACATTTAGATGCAGGGGAGTGTGCTCTTTCTCTCACTCCCACTCTCTCTCTCTCTCTCTCTTTCTTTATTTCACACACACAAACACATGAACACACACACACACGCACATGCTCAGGTGGATTGAGAGTGGAGGAGAGGTTGCCGTGGGTAACGCATAGCGACAAGGTACTCTCTCGGTGAGCTATTCTAATTTATGTTAATAAACCTTGCCGTTGCCGTGAGAGACAAAGGGGCCACAGATGAGCCTTGGTAACCTCGGCACCTTCACTGGAAGGGAAAGGCGCAGACAAAGAACAATGCAGACACACACACACACACACACAGAAAAAGAGAGAGGAGATATTGAACTGTAGAGAAAGACACAAATTCTGTGGCGGAGAGCGATGATAAATTTAGCCACACAAAGAGTTGTTTTTGTGGCTGCAAAATCAAACAATCTCATGCTGGCAATCTTCAGTGCGGTGTGTGGTATCTAGTATTCCTGCGCGTGTGTCAGAGTGTGTGTTAGAGGGGCAGAAATAGGCAGGCGGGATGTCTCTCGGGATTCTCGCAGCTAATTCCGTGGGGCCTATAGAGACACGGGGTGCTGCAGTTTTGGATCACTTCCCGGGGCAGATGTGACACCACAGGTAGCATTTAGCACAGTAGGGCGAGAGCATGAACGTTTGCGGAGGTCAGCACTTGGTCCGGCTGCCCGGCAGTGGAAAGACCATCGCAGAGAGCCACATAAGGGCCCCTTAATCTGCTTGTGAAGTAGGGAACCGGTAGCATGTATGAATAAAAAGCCGCTACAGAAGTCACTATAATGTGAATTTAAACTTTTTTTTATTTTCTTTTTCTGCAACTATACAGAGTTGTACTGTAAAAAATCTAACAATTTACAAGTCAGAACTACTATTAGGGGGAGATTTTTTTGGAAACAAAAGAAAACAACAACTTTACATTATTGCCACTTCATGTAAATTCTCAATAAACTAAAATTGCTAATTTTCTCAAACAGCAGCAGGTTTGACTTGTTAATCGGGTTGGAATATTTGATTAAAATATTTTTTTTCACAATTGCAGTTTGCTTTGCTATAGAATTTTTCAAAGCCCTGCTACAGCTGAATATTTACTGTACAATAGATTTAAAACGTGATGCAGCATTAACCATTAAAAGTGTGATTGTCTCATAAGGAGGATGGCTTGAATTTGTAAAACCATTGACACAACGTTTTAAAAGCTGGATCGGATGCGCTACGTAGGAGTTTTATGAATTGTAATTTTGATATGAAATTGACTAATTAAGATTAGTAGATGTGTTTTTAAGGAAAATCTGTGCCTTTATTTCGTAAAATCCAACCCAACTTTGAAATTTCTGCTCTCCACTTTGACGTTAGGCAAGGTTAAATATGTCAACATCCCTCCCAGTAACAGCAAAGAGGATTGATCATCCAGCGTCGCCTCCTTGCTGGTTCTCTGTACTGTAGAAATGCGTACCCCCAACCCAAAGAGTGAAAGCTGTGGATTTCCTCTGTGCCTTCTGTCTGCCAGCTTGCCTTTGGCGGTGTTAGTTCTGGACAGTTAACTCCTACTGAAATTATGTTAATTGCTGTCATTTTCTTTTTTCTACTTGAGCATAATCAGCAAATTATATACTTCTGTTCATTTATTACCGAGCCTCTCCTAACGGAGTTTTTACCCTTCAAAGATCAAAAGTTAGGAGGTAGTTTGCTCTTACGATTTGTGTATACATGTGAGTTTATGTGGGATCAGTAACTGTGCGTCAGTATGTTGTTACACAGAAGACTGAGATGTTGGCTAAGTGTGCATGTGGTGTTGTAATGTGTGTATTAATACCCTGAATATCCATTTCTTTAACTGCTAAAGCTGCATAATGTCTGAACACTGTAGCGGTAACACCTGAGATGTTTTCATGCAGTTGACATGCAGAATATAAAACCACTGCAAAGTCTTTGTTTGACAGCGTGTCAGGTTGGTTAAGCTACAACCACCGGACACGATAACCAGCGACTCCACAGATCAGATTCATTTTACCCTTCGTGGCGTCACGTTATAACGTGGTTCCTTCGCTGCTACACAAGTTTCAGGTGTTCACGCGGTAAATACGGACAAACAAAACAGAAACACCTCAATTGGAGATGAAAGAAGCTGCAGGAAGCCTCTCACTGTTCATATTATTTATTACTGTCACTTTCATCTCTGAATTTTATGCCTTTTTTTTTTTTGCAAAGTGACGGTTGTTTATGGAAATTCTCCTTGAAATCAGTCACTTTGTGTAGGTGTGCGCACATAAACACGAGCGTGCACTGCGCGGGGTTGTCTGCACTCTGAAGTCTGGTGAACACAAGCAGGAATGTATTAGATGGAGCTGATAGGACGAGAACTCAAGACGTGCATCTGTTACTTCTTGGAAGAAACCAATATGAATTATATATATATAGCAATAAGGGAATGTCCTTTTATTTTCAAGCTGAGAAACTGCATTTTTATCCTTATTACTTGTGACTGAGCCGACGTGCAGCACCTTGCTACACCTGTGTATTTTTTGTCCTTTAGATTAAAAGACACTTTCGCTGCAGCAGATCATTTGTCAGCATGTGCAGGTTCATCCTGAGCCTCGTTGCTGAAGGAGGATCTTCCCGTGCACGCTCTCAACCAGTCGCTCGCGAGATTTGAACCGACGACCCCGCGACTCCACGCGTGCCTGTCGCGCCTCCGGGCGAGCTGCTCTTCTTCTTCTTCTATTATTTTTTATTTGGCTTGCCGGCACCACCTTGTAGCCTGTTTTATTGGACATGTCCTTCAGCACCATGTTTAGCAGTCTCCTCCCCTAAACACATAAAATTCCTTTATGTTCCTATTACTTGAGTTTATGAAGAGCGTCTTCACCCACCTCCCGTCCGATAAGATCATATTGATAGATTGATATTGGGAGAGCTGTAGTGTGATAAAGGCGCGGGGGTTAAGAGCTTCTTGGATAGTTTAACCTTGATAAAACAGTTGTTTCAGTGAGGCTGATTTTGCCCCATCCGTCTTCATCCGTCAGGGCCCCGCTGAAGTATGCAAATGAAGGCAGTAGAGGGAAGCGCCGTGTGCGGTTAAATGGGGCGTTGCGAATGTGCGGTGTACCGCGCCGACGGGGTGATACTACTTACTGTCCAAATTTAGTGTGTCTCTTCTGAAACACCCCCCCTCCTCTTCCTTTTTGTCTGCATTTCAAGAATATATACAGCCGGAGAGGAACTGTGGCCTCTCGTAAAATGATTACAGCTGTGACAGAAGCAAAGCAGTTCATGCTTGTGCACATGTTATATTATCACAGATTTTTAATGTTGTTTTCAGCTGGAATTGAGCGCCTGCCCTTTATTTGGGACTTCCTGCGTGCGGCGTCGGCATTTGCATGTTGCGGCGGCTTTTTATTGCACGCCGCAGCCATACATTCTAACGTATGGCTGTTTATTGTGGTAATTAGGGAATCTGGAGGTGTAAGGGTAATAATCTTTGTGATAATAACTGTTTATGCCTTAACACTGCTCTCCATTCACAGTTTATGTTGCCCGGGCAGCTTCATTTGCCTGATTAGTTTTGTACCTACTCAGCAGCATTAGGGATGTTTTTTTTGTGTGTGTGTTTGATTCTCTCATTTATCTCACGTGTCGGCATATTGATTGATTCCCCTGCTCACTCATTATTTTGTTCTGTTCTTCACAACTCATTTTCAGAAAGAGGGCC
Organism: Stegastes partitus; assembly: GCF_000690725.1. Lineage (NCBI taxonomy): Eukaryota > Metazoa > Chordata > Actinopteri > Pomacentridae > Stegastes > Stegastes partitus. The sequence goes on along the minus strand of NW_007578522.1, from coordinate 308,124 downwards.
CGCTCCGAGGCCAGAAACAGATACCATGTCTCCTCTCTGCTGTCTGACTAGCCACCACACACATAAAGCTGTCAATCAGAAGCTTTCCTGGCTGCCCTTTGTTATGGAACGCCAGCTCTGTGGGTGGGTCCTCTGGGTGATAGATGGCTCCGAGAGCCTATCGGACTGCAAGAAGCATCCATCTCTGTCTGGAGCCTGTTAAACAAGCTTGGGAAAGCAGCCATGTAGTCCTAACCACCACTGGCCTCCACTAAAAAACCCCATTAACATTAATGAAGGATAGCTTTAAAAGTTCTTCAGTAATAGGCTTGAATTGGATTTATGAGTCAGATAGTTTGCCAGAGAGTACGTCATGAAAAATGTCACTGGTAGATAAATGGAAATGAGCGTTTGAAAGGTCTCGGGACACTGTTTCAGCAAGGATTTCAGCTCGGCTTGGAAACAGTTTTTTTTCATTTTTCCCCGCAGCTCTAAAAATCAAGCAGCAGCTTCAGTGGCTGTGAGGGGAAAGCGAGGTGTTTGATGTTTTAAGTCACTGCAAAGATAAAGCTGCTCATCTTACACACAGTGCTGCCGCTTCGAGAGAGAAAAAAAATAAGTTCTTAATACTTTTTTTAAAGGCCTTTCATCCCAGGTGGCACTGGCCATTTCAATATCTTGCAACTACCACTTTACCTGTCTGCAAGGTCCCTATAGATGGCTGCTGTGAAACTGCCATTAGCCAGCCAATTCCTCAGCCACAGATTACTGTGCCAGTACGTGGTAATCACAATGTTGAAAAGGTCTGATTGCACTCCATCCAACCTACAAAGTGCGGCATAAATGGGTTTTTCGAAGGTCTGCAGTTGGTTGTTGGTATGTCATCATAGTGTATTAGGACTGTCAGAGGCAAAATAGCGGTTTTTGAAGCCGCTTTCATTTCATGTGAATGCTAAAAGGATGCAGAAACATACTTGAAACAAACCAGACAAACAGGGCCTCGGCGAGATTGTTCAGTCAAAGCACCTCGTGTAAGAGCTGAACCATGAACTTGTTTGAAATTTGGTGCGGCTCCCCTCTCTCTTGGTTTCTCCCTCCGTCTCTCCTTTCTCCTCCCGTCTTTCGGCCGGTCTGCTCTCTGCTAACCTCTGATGTCATTAGCGTTGGAGGGAGGTTGAGGGAAAGGGAGAGGGGTTGCTATTCTTAATGAATTCCGCTGTGTCTTTGCACTCCCCCACCTAGTTAACCTCCCCCCCTCCGCCCAGCCTCCACCCTCTCCCTCCAATGCTCAAGGTGTCAAATTAGAGCAGCTGGAAAAGGGGAGAACAAGGAGATGTGCAAGGTACATCTCACCCCAGCTCATTTCCTCACTCTCCTTCAAATCACCTAATACAACATGAGATTCATGAATAGTATCCATGTAACAACTATGCAAAAAAAACGGTTGGATGCACTTCACGTGTTCACTTTAATGATTAGGAAGCCGCTACTGCAGTTAATAACATGTTACTCATGCGCTGCTGAAAATACAGTTAAAGGAAGAATTCACCTTCATCAGGTGCTTTGACTCTGTTACATTCGGTGTCATCAATCAGAAGGGCAGTGATGGAAGAAGCATTCAGGTCCTTTACTCAAGTAAAAATAATACGACAGTGTAAAAATACACAAGCTTTGGACACTCTCAGTAAAAGTGATTCAACAATACTCTACCCAGTAAGCAATAGAATGACTCCTGCACTGTTGCATTAGAATATATTACACTATTAGATTATTACTACTGACATATCATTTTAATGAAGGGCGTATCCTTGTAACTTCTTTGCACGTGTTGTTATTTCTGCACTTTTCAGATTGTTTGTGACCCTGAAACATGGAACTTTGCAGTATTTAACAGCCAAAAAGCAGCGACTGGAACAAAATCTAACATAAATGAATATGTAGCAGGGGCTTACCGAGGCCCTGGGTGAAAGGGGCTGACACGCTGCACCAGAAAGCGTTGTGTTTTAAGTGCTGCTGTAAATCCCACAATTTCTAAAAAATCACATCGTGCAAAGTATCAGTAAACATGGGTGTGAAATTGGAGTAGATATACAATGCTTGGCTCTGAAATCCAGCGCAGTAGTAAGAGCGTAATTTAAAAACTCAAGAATTGTGTTTAGAAATACAGTAGTGCTTAGAAAAAAAACTCTTTTTCCCTTCAGTTCCTGTCACGTCATCACAAACTGTACAACGTGAGATTCTAAAGTTTCCAAAGCCACCAAATCAGGCAGATCGAATCAGATCTTTTAATTTAATTAAGCTGCACAGCCACAAAAAGACGCGTTTTATTAGTTTGTGTCACATCACTTCCATTAGGACTTGAAACCAACTGATGCAGAATATATGTGATGCTGTCAGAGAGAGAGGAATGAGATGATCTGAGTTAACCTGTGAAGCTGGAGTTTCTTGATATTGTTGCACCTGTTACTGGTTTAGTCACTGCAAATTTTATTTTTACTGCAATAAAAAGTTCTGCACCTCTGTGGAAACTGCTTGCTAGGAAGAAAAAGGACTTAAAAATGTCTTCCGTGCAGATCACATCAAAATATATATTAAAAAAAAAACACAGGTAAAATTACTTTAATTGATTTTACAAAAAAAAGAGAAAAAAATGGAATCAGTATTGACAACATTTTACCAACAGGTGTTACCAACAGCAGAAAAGATAGTGGCACACGTACTATTGATATTTCACTACTGACATGTTTAATTAGTTTCCATACTTACGTCCTATTAGCTCTGTGTAAGCACAGCCTGCAGTTCAACCCAGTCCAGCCAAAAAGTCACAGAATTTGTGTGACGTGACTGTTGCTTTGCAGCTGGATGACGAGTAAATGGTTTATTTAGGCATTTTTTTAAAATGAGACATGTAGAATAAATTGATTTAAATTAAATATCACAATTTTAGGGTTAGATTTGGTTACTGATGGAACAACACGTTACAGATGAGTAGTTCAAGGACCGTCTAGGAGTTGAAAGCAGCACAACAGTTCTTTCTGCTTTTAGTTCCTGGCTATGATAAATGATGTAATTTGTGTGATTTTTTTACAACATAGCTCACCTTTCCAACCTGCTGTTTAGGGTTAAACCTCAGCTTACCTTGTCTGTCTGTCTTCAGTATGTTTCTGTTGTCTTTCTGTCAAACTCCGGAGGTGAGGGCGTGACCTTGTTGCTTTCACTACATGTACTAGTAGCAGTGCTAGTGATGGTGATAACAGAGTCCTTCGTACCTCTCTTTGATGCTGTATCTGCTCTGTTTGTCCAACTATGCTCGGGGATGAGAAGAAACACACCACCTGTCCACAAAGGCACAAAGATGCGAGCTGCATCGCCGGTAGCGGTTTTTAATGATGTTAAAGTGTTTCGGGGTGGATTTTTCCTGTGAGCCTAGCAGAGTTGTTGTTGTCTACTTCACGCTGGTATTAACGGTTGATAGTCCTGACTCAACAGAGAGTCGGCATCCCCCCGTGGCTGTGCTTACTCACTCCTGAGCCCGGCGTTTAGTTTTCCTTGGCAGACCCAGGCCACAGCTCATTAGACTAAGAGAATGTGCTTGCCTTAATTAATGATATGTAAATATCCTTGAATTGGCCACATTTGCATATTAAGAGAGATTTGTGGAATCTGTGGAGTAATATATTTTAATTAGGGATTAATTAAAAATAATGGGAATTTCATTTCGCCTGGCAGGTTGTGTTTGGTGTGAAGCGTGCGCCGGGGCCCAATCTTTGAGCGTCGAGGCAGCTACCAACATGTGAAGGAAGCTCTGCTCTTTCACCCGCTATCTGTGCTGCATACAAACATGTGCCCTCACACACACAAATACCAACACACACACACATTGGCATCACATTCCTTGAGATGCCAGAGTCTTCCCAGGGGGTCTCCACAAAGCGCTGTAGCTTTGAAAAGCGGGTGAGGAGGAGAAGGAGGAGGAGGAGGGGAATCCAGCTCCAACACCCACAATATGTTTTTGGGGATGGTCCCAGTTTGGCTCAATTTCATCTCCTCTCATCTTTCTATTTTTTTTATTATTATTATTATTTATTTATTTATTTTTTTACCCATGTTGTTGGGGAATGGCTCTCAGACACGGAACACTAGTTATGTTGGCAATTATGTTAATGGAATGCCATTAGGCCATGATTGTGTATGAGCGAATGGGGAGAGAGGGCACGTTTTCGACACCCCAAGTCAACGTCGGCTTTGATCCACTTCTAAAGCAACTCTTTGCCAAAACACGTTCGAAGCATTTTTTTTTGTTTTCCCCACCCCCCAGATCTTCAAGCGCGGCATAACGGCTTGACCATCATGTCACTGGGGTTGTTTCATTTCAGGCTATTTGCACTGTACTGGGTAATGATGTACTCAGTGTGTGTTTTTTTTGTTTTTTTTTTCCTCTGACAGCTGTGAAAATAAATCTGAATAGAGACAAAGAAAGCATCTGTCATCAGCATCACTAATGGCACAGATAGCACGGCCACTATCACCGCATCTCCTAGGTGGAAATCATCCCCATTACCAAGCATCAAGGCTGCTTCCTGCTTCCTGATGCTCCTCGCAGCAGCAGCAGCAGCAACAGCAGCAACAGCAGCACCATCATCACACAAACACGCTCGTCGCCGTTTCAGCCCATCTGCAAAGACAATTTTCGATGCATTCGGTTGTGTTTTTTTTTTTTTTGTATTTTGGTCATTTTCGTAGAGCAGAGGCATGCGGTGAATGTCTGTTTTGCCTCCGCCTCTGCTTTAAGCGGGGAGAGCTCCTTTGGCATTTGTGATGTGTCGTCAGTGCGCTGATGTTATTGATCCAGGACCTTCCGAATTCATTAGAAGATCCAGCCCAACTGTGCCGCATCTTTATTTATGTTGCTGCCCCCTCCCTGGCCTGCCTCTCTCTCTCCCTCTCCCTCCCTGCCTCTCTCCCTGTCTGCCTTCCTCTTTCATCCTCCATGCATTATTCTTTTATTATTCTTTTACAGCTGCCTTATCGCCCGCATTTTGGTGAGGATAAGACCTGTCATCTTTGGGTCTTGTCTGGGGAGATGATGGGAGACTTCAAGGGGGAGGAGGAGGTGGATGGGAGGGAGGGAGGGTGTGTGTAAAGAATGCCTGCTGTCCCCCCTTTTTTCATCATCTGAAATGGACCTCTCGCTCCCTCTCTCTCTCTTTTTCTTTTTTTTTTTTCTCCTCCTCCTCCTCCTCCTTGCTCTCTTTCACTCTCGCTTTCGCTGTCTCTCTTTGTAATGAGAATCTCTCTCTAATTGAGGGAGCTGCAGCGAGCTGGCCGAGGGCGGCAGGGTTAGATTGTGATACTGGCTACGTGACCGTTATGCTGATAGAGGTGGCAGATCAATAATTTAGGCCCTGACCTTAATGGTGGTGTTAAAACGCTCATTCCTCTGGAGTCTGGAGGCCTTAAAGGTGCAGAGTTGGATAAAGGCACCGGCGCTGGCTGGATGTGGAGGTGGGAGTGGGGGATGGTGGGAGAAGCAGATAAGGGGAGAGGTGGAGAAAGACAGCGAGGGAGAGTGTATTTGCAGTCAGCCTCTCAGTCTGTGAAAGGAGGGATCATGAGTGATGTTTTTCCTGCCTCTACATTCAGACACTCACATTGTCACCAACATTCATCCTCTTAGTATCCATATGAATGCCATAAGCTTTTTTTTTTTTTTTTTTTGCCCCCCCTTCCTTGTGTGTATTTGGGTATCTGGTTGTAATCCGTTTTCATAAGAAATCCTCCACCCATTCTCACTGATGCACTGAATGCATCACCAGACACCAGAAGTGAACAAAGACTGCGGTAACGAGTGGGTTTAATCTGGTTCTGGGCTTGTCTTGTGCTTCCTAGCTTAAGGCCATGCTCATTGAGGATTCGGACAGCCATCGATTTGATTCTGAGGGACATTAACGTCACAGCCTCATGCGTCTCTCTGAATCTCTAAGACTCATTCCCTGCTGGCAGGATGCGACCATCCCAGCCCTCCTCGGCTCCTCCTCACCCACCCAGCCACCCTTAGGGGATGATATATTAGATATAACCAATTCAATTTTATGCAGCCAGGACAGACGCCCTGGGGACATAAACACACACATTTTTAATACACTCCTCACCAGGAAGCCCAATGCGCCAGAGCCTGCGGCTGCCCTGGGTCTCCTCTCACACTCAATTATTAATGTAACGGCCGTAGTGGCTTAATTAAATAATAAAGACAAGCTCGCTGCAAAGGAATGGGCCAAGGACAAGTCAGGAGAAGAGGTTGCCTCTCGAAATGTGCGATTTTGACATATATGAGAATGCGGCGCTGTAAATATGCAATATTGCAATAACGTTTGGCGATGAAACGTCTTATTAACATGAAATATATACGTCGATGGTTGAAATTCTAAATGCAGTTGTCACTATTTTTATTCTACATGCTAAACGGAGCGCCCCACTCCATCTACATTACTCTGCGTCAGTGGTTAGCCTCATAATATTTTCTCCAGAAAGGCTTTTCTTCAAAATAAATCATTCGAGAGGGAGACTTTTGGCTCAAGTCTCGGATCTGCTCATAAATCAATTGTCTTGAGAATCGGGTCAAACAGGGGCTTGTGATACCTCAACTACATAAAAAGACTGATTTCCTCAGATTATGGATTCCCGCCACCTCAAGGGCGAGCCAAAGGAAGCACTCTGTCTCCGATGTGATGAAATGTGGCGTTATCTTTTACTTTGTTTCATTAGATTCACTGGAGATTACACACTCCATCCTCAAATGCTGGATTTTCCAGCTTTCTAAGATTAGACATCTCCTGGCCTCGGGGCAAAAAAATATATTTCCAGGCTCCCGTCCTTTAGCCCGTTTCTTTGGGTTCATGTCTGTTTTAACTCGCAATTAATAATTCAAATTCATTTTGAAACGCCGGGTTACATTTTGAGTGGCTTGTTCAAAGGCAAAAGCCGTTTTTTTTTTTTTTTTTTTTTTCACTAATGGCAAGTAAGCTCTGCCATTAGATTGAAAAATAGGCCCATTGTGTGTGTTGACTTGGTGGCGTACTGCGATGAAGGATTGCGACAAACTGGAGTGTTTAAATCGGCGAATTGAAATTAATGCCCTCTCAAAGCCAGGCTTGCTGACGATACATTAAAGCTAATACTCCAGTGAGGTCGAGCAAATGTTTGTTTATATACATGAAATACGCTCTGAGAGAATGAAATGATTGGATTTTGCCCAAGTAAACACTTATATTAAAGAGAAAGACAAAAGAAACAAATTGTAATGCAATGAGGTGTTGGTGCTCGCCATGTTTATTGTTTCTTCTCTGTTTCTGAGTCGACTAATCTTTCCTGACGTGTTTCATTTATGGCTGCGTTTGTTTTGTTTTTTTTATTCGCCCCTCCCGATTCTTCTACAATTCGACCTCTTTTCGATTATTTCATTCTCATCTTTTTTCTTCTTTCTTCTTACAGTATATGTCCCTCTGTGTTTGCTGCTGACACGTTGAGACACTTTTCAAAGGTCATGCCTCAAGTCTGCCTTGTCACATCACTTATTCAGGCTGGTTTTATTTATTCATGCCACTTTTTGATTTTAATAATTTAATGCAGTGAAATGTTTCTTTCATACAGCAATAAGGAATGTTGACGTCTCCCCCCCGAAAAATACGCCGCCGTGGCTTCGTTACGCGGCACCGACCATCTTCTATGTAAAGCGTGAGCCGTCGCTGTCAGTGGGAAACCGTAATGTGTATCGATTGAAATTATCCCTCACTTCCACCGCAGCCACAAGACCTCTCAGATGCCGAAGTGAAGAGGCAGAGTGTATAAGAGGCTTTTTTTTTGTACTTTTCCTTTTCCTTTAGAATTTACTGCCAGCGGCTGAGAGTGGTATTTATTTTCCTCAGACTCTGCTCTGCTATCCTGGAGTTGGCAGAGTGATTTTGTAGAATAGAAACATTATAGACTGTTAGTGTCAAAGTGTTAAATGTGATGTATAGAGCTGGGGGTTTCAGAGGGGGGGAGGACGGTGAGGGGGAGGAAGGGGTTGCAGGAGGAGGCGGTAAGGAGGTGAGCACTGCCAGCCATGACTGGAGCAAGGTGCTCATGGGAGAGAGGAGCCATCCACCATGTGAGGGATGGCAGGGTAATGTGGCGGGAGGTAATGGCTTTTCTCAGTCCGCTGAAACAGAGGGGAGATCATTAGGGGCTGCTGTGCCGCACAGCGCAGTCCGTTTACCCCGACTCTGCCAGCGCCTCCTGTCAGAGCAGGGGTGTGGAGATACTCATTGTATTTGTCTGTCTGTTTTTCTGTGGCGCTGGCAGCGTTGCTCCAAAGAGGTTTCGAGTGTTTGATTATTATTTTGGGCCTTTCTTACCAGGATGGATAGACACTGACACTTTGGCTTACAGCTGCACTCGGATATTTCCTTACCAAATGCTTCTCCAGCTGTGAAATCAAATCAAAGAGCCAGGGCCAGGCCTGATGACAAAAACAAAACTCCCTGACTCTTCCTTTGCTTAATCAGGTATTGCTTGCAATTCAGGATTTTTTTCTTTTTGCGAGCAAAAGTGTCGGGATTAAAAAAAACCTTTGAGAGCTGCAGGTAATTCAAAGTGATTACTGCTTTGTTTCATCAAGGTGATGTTTTGCTTTGATTAATTAAAAAGATCACAAACAGAAGTCACTGATTTTATGCGTTGCAAGCGCATATCTTTATAGTTAAAAGCTGGAGTCCTAATCAAAAGAGAGACAGGACTTCAGACAGAGATAGTTTGAAAAGCGCTGAGACAGAAAGGCCTCGAAATCAAGATATTTCCTTTGAACTTAACATCATCTTTGGTCTGCATTTGTTTGCTTTAGGTATCATTACAGCGGTTGACATGTATGTCTTGAAACACATTTCAACAAAAGTGAAAGCAGCTTCACGCCACAGCACGGTTGAACATTTGGAAATCCGTGCTCGTCTTCCCGCACGCAGCGCGAGAGCGTAAACTTTAATTGCGTGGAGAGAAAGCGGCGGCATACTTTTTGTGACCTATGTTTGAAATAAAGGTGTACTTTGTGCATCAGCGAGGAGTCCTCAAAACCGGTTAACAGCACTTTGAGCTGTCGGTCGATTTTTGCCCTGGTGAGCCTCCAGCCCGGCGTGACAGAGAAGATTGGACGTCATTAAGGTCTACACTCTTTCCGCTGTCTGGGGGTGTGTGAAATGGGCTCGGCTGCTGCCAAAAGCTCGGACTGTTATTGTGTATCTCCATCGTTCATGTGAAATCTCACAAAGGGGCTCACAGCGCGGACAGAACCGGAGCTGCATATTCATCTCGCGGTGTCGTTTACCTGCTCTGTGTTGGATTTTCCAGATGTTTCTCGGTTTTTTTTTATGTGCCCTTCTGTGTTGGCTGAAGGTTGCCGGGCGAGTCCCTAACAAGGAGATCCTCCTTGTGTCGTTGTCAAGACTCATTCGCGCCGTATGAAAAAAAGCTTCTGAGAAATATGATCGCACCCGTAAAATGGACCAATTACTCCCCATTGACAACCTTCAAAGCCTACTTTTATTGGCCGATTCAGCCAAATAAAACTTTATTGCACAAGCGGAAAGGGACGCCATCATTTTTGCATAGCTTTTCCAAGCCCAGCATTTATATGATCCCCGTTATTACACCTCTGTGACATTTAAACTTTATTGAACAAGACTTTAAAATCTGTAGGCAGTATATAAAAGATCGAGGAATTTATTTCTTTCAGATGAGAGGAGAAGTCCCACAACAGTTGAGAGCTGACTGGAACAGATTGACATGAATTTGCTAGATTTGAAGCTACGTTGTTTAAAATAGGGCCGCGACGAACCACTTTTTTTTTGTTATCAGTTAATCATCTGATTGTTTTTACAATAAAAAAAATCTGAAAATAGTAAAAAAGTGCCCATCATAATTATAGCACAAATATGCTCAATGACATCCCAAGGTTAAAATTAGAACTACAAGAAACAACTTCTTGTGATTATTAATGAAGACTGGCGTTATTATTTTTTTTTTCCCCACTGAATTTGTTAATCATTAAGCCTGCAAATCAGAAAGATAATTAGAAACTTCCCAGAGCCCAAGGTGACATCATCATATTACTTATTTTGTTTGACAAACACTCAAAACACCAAATTTATCTTTTATCCAACTCGTTGCAGTTTCCTAAAATCCCAAATTGGAGCTGTTCGAATGGCTCAAAACCCAAAGATTTTGATTTAAAAATTACACAACTTGAAGAAAAGCAAATTCAGAAGATGGAACTGGCGTGTTGTCTTTCCGATGATGAGCTAATTGATTAATCCGCAGATTGTTTCAGCTCTAATCTAAAAAAATATCTAAACCGTTGAGGTGACACAAGGTCGCTCACGTGTGATGCGAGCTTACATGTGAGAAGAAATGTTTTTCAGCGACAGCCAGACGGGGGAGAAACTAATGCAGAAAAAGGGAAAAGGCGCTGGGAGAAAGGTCCTGCCCCCCTCCTCTGTGTAATTAAAAGGGGGTGTCTGTCAGGGGCTGCTGCTGCTTTGTGTGGCCCCATATGTTTGGGCGCTGATACAGGGAGGATTATTCTGTTTGGAAGCCTGATAACAGCCTGTTTATAACCTTGGCACAGGCTGGAGCCTAATCTGGCAGCAGCACATCTCTCTCTCCACCTCCACCACCCCCCCCACCCCTCCACCCCCTTAAATTTTCACAGAAAAACCATATTGGCTTTTTTTTCCTCCCTTCCTCTCCAGCTGGGGGGAAACAGTCATGACCCAAAAAGACTCAAGTGTTTCACCTATATCTTTCACCCGCACGTATACGGCTCTAAATATGACGCGTGATGTCGATATTTAGTTCAGATTGTGAAGCCGAAACACAATTAGTCCCGCTTGTTTTGCTATTTTGGCCGATCGTCTATCACGGCACGCTCAAACAAGGAGCGTAAATAACGTTCCCTCTCCTGGATATATCCGTCGATCCTCTTTCAAGGTTTTTATTTAATTGAGCTGTGCACAATCTACACCTCACCTTTCTCTTTCTTTTTTTTTTTTTTTTCCAGATGTCAGCGCTCCTTTTGTTGGAAACTTTCTCTCTCTCTCTTTTTTTTTTTTTAATCTGCAGGCTGATTAGTTCAGTCTTTTGTTCTCGGAGTATATTTCCATCGTGCTGCCTTTCACATGACTGAGTGTGTCATGATTTTAATTCTGCCGCTGAAAACCGCTTTGTGCTCTCGAGCCCTTTGTGCTTTTTAAAATAACAGCTCCAAGTTGTTTCTTTTGGACGCCTATTATGCCTTTCCTTGACTAATTGCTACATGACTGACTTTATGAAATTAATTGAATACTACTGTGGCCGCCCAGTATGAAGGCCATATTCTTAAGAAAGTGTGAAAAAACGTCTCCTGCTGTTGCTTGCTTTAATGTAATTCTGATAGTGTGACAGGGGATCGCCTTTTTTTAAAACATTTTTTTAGTGTGAGGTGACCAGTGGTGGAAAGTAAGTGCGTTTGCTGATGATGCTGTGTACTTTTTTACTTACATTTTATTCTACTTTATACATCTACGCCACATTTCAGGGAGGAAATATTGTATCTGCAGCTATAGATTAAGATTTAAGTGCAAAAATACGATGCAGAGGTTAGTTTAGTGCAGAAATAATAGTGAGAACTTTTCTTAAATGAAGGACATTTTCATTTATAACTATATGTCTTTACACTTGGGCACATTTTTCATTGCCAACATCACCGTATTTGCTTTCACACTCAAACAGCTCTTCCTGTTGAATCTCGTAATTCCGCGCAAGTCTCACCTCAAACGTTCACGTTAATGGGAGATTTCCGACCCCGCTGATGAGTTTCCAGGGTGCTGAATAACAGCCACTCTCGGTAATGCACTGTTCTATAGCGAGGACCCTTAACCAGCACACTGCGGGGAGAGGGAGTGCTCGGAGTGGCAGGCAAAGAGAACTGTCAACCTGTCACATTTCTCCCTCCTCTTCCCCCTGATAAATTAAAGTTACACAGTGTGCGTGTTGTAGCAGCGGAAGGCTGTGCAGAAAGCCTGGCTCCTCAGGTCTCAGGAGATAGCTGGCAACTAGGTCAGACTGATAATGTAATCCGCTGACTGGATCCTCAGCCCACTACATCCAGAGTAGAAAAGCATGACAGGAAAAAAAAAAAAAACAAAAAAAAAAATAAACCCCAGAAATGTAGGAGGGAAAATAGCAACTTTTATGTGTTGTTGCGCGTTACCTCGCTGGTTCCAGTTAATCAAGTCTATAAAGGAGCAAACGTCCGTGCAGGCTATTGTGAGGAAATGCACTGATAACGCACCCAGCAGCTGCAACGTGTGACTGCACACACCTGATTATTCAAAAAGTGTAATCCATGTCAATATACCTCACACTCCTCACTGGGGGGAATCTTATTTACACGGATTCCTTTTTACGCGTTATCTTTGCACCGCATACTGCACTGCACACGCACGACAAAATAGTATCATGCGAGTCTGCAGGGAGAGAGTGACAAGAATAAGTTCCTGCATCAGCAAGGTGCATTTTCATTCCCATGCAGTACTCCAGAGAGGCTCTGTGGGCCCACTGTGACAACTCTGCCTCCCTGCAGGTGTGGAAATGAAACAGGGCCTATAAATAGCCCAGGCAGCTGGGAGTAGAGCACTGTAGAGCATGGATGGGGAGGAGGAGGGGGAGATGTTTGAGGTCCAGCTGGGGATGCAGGTGTGTGGAGGCTGACCGACAGAATACGACTGTTGTCTCACCCAGGGGGCCGAGCGAGAGGCGAGGTGGAGCTGCAGCGTGATCCACTTTCAGAAGCGGAGAGCTCGGACGTAATAATATTAAATTTGATTGCTTTATAAATCGGATCATTTTGAAATAGCCCGGCAAACAAAAGAACAAATCTAGTGTTATTCCGCTTAAATAGTCGGTGGCGATATTTGACTTTATTGCCACCTCAGTGTGTGAATCGTTAAGTTTAAGTTTCGCAAATGTGTGTAATTTCCTTTAAAAAAAATTACTTAAACCTGCGTAAAAGTGAAAGTGATGTGAAGCTGAAATAAGAAAAAAAAATCACATTTATATCAAAATCTAAATGAAATCTTTTATTTATTTGGAGATTCATCAGTTTTTGAAGGAGACACTGAAGTAGATATTTCCTGTTTTTAAATGAGTTTCCCTCTCAATGCACTAAATTATAATAGAATCTACAATAACAACACAACAGAGATCAGCGGCTCCAACCAAACACAGTAATTTCTTTCAAATTTTCTGTGAAAAGGTGTCAGAGTGTGTGAAGAAATAAAACCTACCGTGGTGTTTGGTGAATCATCATTTTGGCCTTTAGTTCTGTATTTTGCCCTCAGCAACACTGTGCTGAAGTGGTCAGGTTCAGCTGGATATCTGCAACCCTGATGTAAAAAAATAAAAAAAAATGTTTGACACAGTTTCCATGGTTACGGCGGCCGGACTGTCGGGTCTGCTACGGACAGCAAAACGGCGCCTCTTCTCTTCGGCATCTCGGTGCCATCTGCATAGGTTCTACCCCCGAGGCGAACAAATTTTTAAGCTTGCAGAACAAATTGAGTGTAAATATTCAAAGTGTGTGTTTGTGTCAGAGTGCAGCAACACAGAAAGCACGGCTCATTGGAACGGCAGCGGCATGAAGACAGATGCAGACTGAATTTCATTTAGTGATGATAATCTTGTTTGAGGTTTCACTTTCATTGACTTAAATTTCTAAATGCAGAGTATATAATGTATTGATCTTTCAATTCATTAGGGCAGGTGCGTCCTTGTTATACAGACACAGCTGACCACAGCGGCAGCATGTCGTCTGAGCGCCGGGTCTCTACGTAGACAGTCACAGTGTCACCGGGCTGGAGAGCATCAGAGAAAACATGCTGCTTATCTGGATGCTCGTGGTCAGATTTCAGTGTGTCTCAGCTGCTTTGCTTCTGTATTTTTCACGAGCCTTGACGTGACGACTGCATGTGTCGCGTGCTTTGGCAGATGACACTTCCCTTATCGGCCTCCCAGACCAGCACTGTGACCCGGGTTAAACCCACCTCTATCTGATTGGCTCCGCGCAGCCTTGTTTAAAGATTCAAGTGTTTGTAGACAGAGATGACTCTGAATGAACCCGTGTCAGCAGCATTAAAAAAAAAAACTGGGTCAAACACTGGTTGAACATGCGTTCAGTAGTCCCTTGTCACACACGCGTCTCCTGTTTGAGTGGGATATTAGTGTTTCTGGCGTGTGCTGCTAGTGCCACAGGGCTGTCTGCATCGCATATTGGTTTGCTCCTTTTAAATAGAACACTGTTGTCTTTATTTTTTAAAATCAAGCTTCGGCTTTTAGAGCAGAAAATGCTGCTTTCATTCCCAACGGATGACTTGATATGCTTTTCATGTAAATGACGTCTAGCACTTGCACACTGGTGTTTGCATTAATGCATTAATTCCTCAGTACTATATGCTTTTTGTAGCTGCAGGCAAAATGACACATTCTCATCAAAAACACGTTCCCCCGCTTACAAACTCACTCCGCTCCGACTCACACACACATTTTAGTGCTGATTGACAGCAGGAGCTCCGTCTGACCCAGTATTCTGCTACAGTGGGACGATCCCACAGGCCTGTGATTAATGACTAGGCTTTATCCGCTAGTGGTGTGGTAGGCCTGCCAGCCAGGCCACTTAGACTGCCTGGACCACTACCTCTGCTGTAAACACACTCTCTCTCTCTCTCTGCCTCTGTGTTTCTCTATGTCTCACTCTCTGCCTGCAGGCATAGCATTGTCATATTCATTGTTGCGGCTCTAAACCACTGTCCCAGGCTGACCTCTCTCCAACACACACGCACACACAGTCAAATATTATTTGCGTTGTTTCTGCAGGAGGACAGCTCTGGTAGAGCTGAGTGAAGTATCATCAAAAGGTGCTTCCATTTGTCTGGATTTTTGCCACATTTTTTTTTTCTCCCCTTCCCGAAACAATTGATCATCCATCTAGACAGGTTACAAGCAGATTCAAGCTAAAAATTTAGGCCAATAAATGTAGGAAATGGAGCTGCTCCCACTAATGGACAGTGATTGCTTACTCTGTTTTTCTCTCCTTACAGTTAAGGGCAGACTGAGCATCACTCTTCTCTTTTGAACACCAGGCCTGGCAGAGCAGTAAACCTCACAGGGATTTCTGTAGTTGTGACAGCGTCCAAACAAACTGCACACGCAGCAGAACAAAGCCAGTTTGACTTATTTTGCCTTGATGGGGAGCTCCCTGATAAATGTAGGGAGAGACGATATTTCCTGCCGGAGCAAATATCTCGAGTGTTACACTATTAATGGCACCGTGTCGCCTAATGTTTGTGCGTTATCGTGAACCTCCCACAGTCATCACACTGCAGCTTTGTGGTGAGGTTTTGGGATACTTTGGACTTGTTTTTGCTGCAGCCTACAAATCTTGAGGTCAGCATCGAGCATTTCACTCGAGTAATGAAACCTGGATTGAGTACTTTAATAATAAATTTGTAGAAAATATTTGCTTTAGCATTTAAAATATAAGCTTTTTTGCTTTCTCCAGATCATCTTTGGCTCCAGGAAGTTGCGGTGGCCATTTTTCTTCCACTTTCTGACTTTCTGAGACTAAGTTACAGCTCAAATTATCAGTTAATTAATCAATAATCTGATTTAAAAAAAAAAAAAAGAAAGAAAGAAAGAAAAGTAACCTGTTGAACTAAACAAATATCTTCTGTAGTTTAAAAAGAAAAAAAAGGCAAAACAGTCGCCTGTTCCAGCCTCTCAAGTGTGAGATTTTGATTTATTTTTTTCATATTTTAAATCAGATAAAATACAATTTTCCAAAAAACTATTAAAACTCACCATTCTAGGCATTTCTCTTTATTTCTGACACCTGACAGAAAAAAAACAACTGCTTGTTCTTTAACAACTGCAAAGTTCTGCTTTCAAAACAGGATTAATGTAAAGCAAAAATACACTTGTCAGGAGTAAATGTATTGATTACGTATTGATTATTAAGGTCAGATACTCGGGTTGTTTTTCTTGACAGATTACGTTTCAGCATCACTCTCAGGCTAGAGGTTATTTTAACATCCTGACGTAATGTTGGGAGATTGAATCAATAATAACACATAAAATAGTATTTATTAAAACAGAATCTGTGTCCAAACTTATGAGTGAAATGTTTACCTTTTGAAATGTATAAAACTATAAACTAGCATTATGTGGAAACTTGTGAGTAAAGTACAAAAATAATACTCCAGTGCTTGAACACACTTATTCGCTCTTGCAGATGAAGCTTCTCTTGGAATGTCTTTTGGCGAGACCCACCACACTGACAGTACTGATATTTTTAGCTTTGCCATGATTTGTCATGGGACAACAAAAGTGTCCTTTGTAGTTTTGTGGGGATGTGATCTGAACTTGTGCAAAGCTTCAGGGCTCCTGCTGTGTGACAGAAATTAAAGAAGCTAAAGAGGCTGCCAGTGATTTAACCCATTAAACCTTTGAGCTGCTTTTCCAAACGGAGGAAACGAACGCCTTGATGAGAACAAAATGTTAGCATGTGTCTTAGCGTCGTCTGTGGATTCGTGTTGTCCGTGTGGATGCAGGATATTAAGTCATTTCCGTGATGCGCAGATAGTGTATATGCTCGTAGATGCTCAGTTTGGACTTCATCTATATATAGCAAAGACAATAGGATCATATCTATTTACAGAAGGCATACGGCTAACATCATTATCATGCCATTCAAAGCACTCAGTGACCACTTGTGCTTTATGGAGAGCAGCATTGTCATCATGGAAGATATTGCTCCCAGTGGAGATGAAATGTATCATGAGATAATCTAAGTAACCACTCAGAATCTTTTTTAATAGTAGAGGACGGTACATGGGCCATGTGACTCTGAATGGACTCGGATGCATTATGCTAATAACAACAATGTACCAGCGCTGTGGTTTTGTGCTCTCTGTGTTTTTATTCTGTAAATACCAGCTGTAGCTTTCTTCTTCCACAAAGGCAAACTGTAAGCCAGGTTTGCTTTCTGGCGATGGCGGTGTAAAATGCATGTTCACATGTTGTCGAGTGAAGCCGAGCACGGCGAAGCAGAACCACAAGCACTACTGTCTATGAGCGGCCATATGGTGGGTGTCCTTGCATGGTAGCTTAAGGGAGCCTTTCTCCCTGAGATGAAGCAATTTTGCTCGGCAATGAACCTCCTCTCTCAGCCTTTTGTGTTCATCAGAGCCTGCCCCATCAGCCACCTCTGAGATCACGCCGTGCATCACGGGTCCCGGCAGGCCGCCTGGACATCCCAGGTAGACCTGAACAGTCTCCGTCACGTGGTTCCTGCCTCCCCACTTGTCAAAAAGCCCACCCCTACTTGTCTAGCCCTGCTCCGTGCCTCCAGATGTGGCTTAATTTACTGCGACTCTGCTAATTGCTGTAATTAAGGATTAATTACTGTTAATTACCTTCGCATAAACTCATCACCAGTCAAAGAGCGGGGCCTTATGAAATGTGCCATGCACAGGAACACACACCACGGGGACTTGAGGAGGATTGTTTTACTGGACCTCTTGTTTGATGTCTTGTCCCGGTGCGTGGGGAGGGCTTGTAGGGCAACAGTCAGGGCAGGACGCTAAGTATCATGGACAAACTCCTCCTGGCTTCACACATCACCTCCTCACCAACTGTTGGCGAGGACAGCATCACTATGCTGGCTGTCACTGGATTGCAGACAGCCATTTATTTGCTGAAAAGTGGATGACAAATGTGAGCTTTTTTTTTTTTTTTTTTCAATGCAATTAGATGAAATCCTGCTAATTCTAACCTCACGACAGTTGTTCAGTGCAACAGAAGTGTGATTTGAAGAAACCACTACTGTAAACTGTCAAGTGGCACAAATTGGCTTTCAGTGTTTCTTCAGATTCTCAGGCCTGTTTGCTTATTCTTCCATTTGATATTTCGTGATTTAAGTCTTATCTATCTGTATTAGACCAACTTGGAATTCGGAAAAAATGAACCCGCAGTGCACTGGCAGTTTGTTTAAATAAGAAGGGACTCATAGTAGATACTGGAAATTGTGGTATCAGAACTGAAACCGGCATTTTAGGCACATATTATTTTGGCACTGATATCAAGAAATGTTAAAACTAGTGGCGTTGTAATGGATGTGGAGGGTATAAGGGCAGACTTGAAGCGAGCCAGTTTGTTTGACATGTTGTCCCATCATTTCAGAGGGCAAAAGTGTTTCTTGCCGTTCTAAACGGTCCAACTCAAAGATGGGGTGAAAAGTTGGCTGTTATAGAGGGTGAAGGTGTCAGAAATGGTCACGTAAATAGTGAAAAAGAAGAATTAAGTGAGAATTCCCAACCCTGTCACCTTCACACGAATGAAAAAGGGCGTGAATGCCGGGTTGTCGGTTTCGGAAAAAGACGATAGTCTTGGTTTTAAATCCCCGACACCTGTAGTCGTCTCTGTTCCTGGTCCTTTATTATCAGTCACCTGTCCAGATGGTAAAAAAAAAAAAAACAGACAGTTTAAAAGACTTACCAAGCTCTGGCCAAGGTTTATGAAGAAATGAACACAAGCAGTCATTTGTGTACTTAGTGTCTTCCTGTGGACGTCCTCTCTCCATAGAGATGTTCTTTGTCTCTCTGCTAGCAGGCCGACTGTGCAGCTCGCTGCTCCACGAGCTCGTGACTTCTCCTCAGCTATCCAGACGCCGTGGTTTCCAGTGCAGCCTGAAGCTGTTAGAACTGCATGGGCTGAGCATGAGTTTGATTCAATCAAGGAGATATATATTTTAAGACACCTTAAGAAAGACTGACAGCCGGGGGCTAATGTATTGCCTATTTTGAATAATGAATTATTTTAATGAAGGCTTTTAAATGGGAGTGCTCAGCGTTGGTGGCAGGGCGGTGCTCTGAATGGTCTTCTCCTCTGGCGCTGGCTGCCTCATTATCAGGCCAGCCCCTCAGGCCTCAAACTGGCCTGCTTAAGCCTCAGATGATGACGATAATTACCGTTATTAGGAGTAGCTGCAGGGGGAACTTGTTCTGAAAAACACCAAGCTGAGTTCTTGCCTCGCTTGCCGCCGCCACTATACTGCTGCATGAGAAACTACCGATCGCCAGTGGAGAAAGAAGCCAGAGCAGGAAAGAGACAGAGGGAGAGGAGGAGGAGGAGGAAGAAAAAAAAAAAAAAAAGGAGGGGATGAGGGTAGCGGCCACCAAATCCGCCTAATGTGACGCCTGTCAGCTCGTCTCCCACCAGCTGTCACCTCCCAAATGCACTGGGGTTCATTTTTTTAATTGACACCTCGCTTTCCTATTCCATTTCTATTTTTCGCCTTTCATTCTCCCTCCATCACTCTCTTCCCTCCTTGCCCGCACCGTCCACATCTCCTCATCTCTGCGTGTCCCTCCAGTATTTCTTTGGTGTTTTTCCTTGTCCTTGGTATCCCCCATCCCCCCGCCCGGCGTCAGATACGACACTTCAGCTCTGCCCCCTTTCCGCACATGATAGTCGAGATGGCTGATAAAACATAAAGCTGTTTTAGAGGTACTTTATGACTATGCCCTTGTGTACTGAGGCTGTACAACTTCCCATTATGTGGTGATGGAGAGAACATTTTGGGCCTGAGAAAGTTTCCCATGAGTTCACGGATAGTCACAAATCTAGCTTTGAGCGTGGAGTGGAGAATGTTTTAAGACTATTTAAACAAGCCAATATTTACCAAAAGTGAAGACTTTACTGTGCGCTCTGATTAGCAAATTCATAACGAATGTCCTTTTCTTTATTAAAGCCCGCGTTCAGTTCAGTAGAAATGACCACATACACACAGTAAATTGGATGTAATGTAACATAATATTCATTTAGTGTTCTCAGTAATGATAATAGCGTTGCTTAGTAGTTTACCTCTACTCTGTGGGTCAGCGTGAAATATGGCACAATGCAGCGTTTTATGATGATTGCTTTATTGGTACCAACTGAAATGTGTTTGTAGAGCAGAGTATTGGACACTATAAAGCCTAAAAGCTAAAATCAGTAGATTCATAGTCTCCTGTAGAGCCGAAACTGTGATTAACTCATTAAATCAGTAAGATTTTTGATCATTTTTCATGCAAAAGTGCCAAATATTCCCTCCATCAAGCATTTGAGGATTTGCTGAATTTTCTTTGTTTCATTTGATAGTAAATTTGCTTTTTTTTGTGGTGTGGTTTGCACAGGAAAATACTCAGAAAACAGCAGCTTTGGTCATTTTTCATTATTTCCTGACATTTTATCGACCAAACAATTAGCAGGTTAATCAAGAAAATAGCAGCAGATGAATTGATAATGTGCTAAACCTAATCCGCCCGGCTTTAAGAGACAGTTTCTCGTTGCAAATCTCATTTTAATCCATCAAAATTAAAACAGCCAGTACACAATGACACTTGGTGAATCAAACCAAGTGTACAGGAGAGGAGCTGAGCGATGTGTTTTCATTTTAATGGACTGAAACTCTCATTGCTGTGTGTGCCTTCTCAAAGTAACCTTAATTTGACCCGTTTTTTTTTACTGTATTTCGTGCAGGCAAAACTCTCACAAGGCTGCTTGTGTTTGGTTCACATTTGAGGAGAACTACGCAGATCAAAGTCACATGAAGTCTCTTAAATGTCATCTGAGCTTTTTTTTTTTTAAGCATTATTTTTGTCTTTCATGCCTTTGCTGATACTGTTGCATTGTGGGTAACGTAGGCGCCAGACTTTGAGGAGAAGAAAGAATGAATGGAATATAATACGTTTCCGTGTATCTGTGCAGTCAGACGGCGTTATAGGAGGCCGGAGCTAAATCGCTGCAGTAATCTTTAAACAGCTTTTCATTATCTCATTGAAGAGAGCATCTTGGGCCTGAGAAAATTTCTCATCAGTTCATGCATGCATCACAAATCCAGCTTTCAGCTACACTAAATTAGAAATACATTTTTTTTAAAAATAGATTTGTAGACTATTTGAGTAGCAAAATATTTAGAATATAACAGCTGTTTTCATATTGGAGACTCTCTAGCATTCTCTGATTAGTGCATTCATAATGACTGTTCTTCCTTTATTAAAGCCCGGATTCAATTGAGTAGAAATGACCACATATATAGCAAATTGGATAATTTTCATTTGATGTTCTCGGTAATGATGATAGCTTTGTTTAGCGAATGCATTCTGTGGGTCAGCATAAAATGCCGCCGCGTACGGCTGCGTCGCACCGAGACTGCATTCGCTGGGCTTGTATCAAATGCAGATGAGGGCAGGATGCTGAACTCCTTGAAGGAGCGGGGAGGGGAGGATTTGTATTAGTGATACTTGTCATGTCTGCTGTAAATCACGCTGCTTTTTTCAGGTTCCTAGGTTGTTGTTGTTTTGTCTCAGAATGCTGTGTGGCAGGGATGAATGGTGGTGATGTTACATTATCATGTGGCTGTCGCTTTCACTCCTGCTGACTGCTCTGTGACAGGCCCACACACACACACGGATGTATACACACACACACACACACATGCGCGCACACACACACACACACGTTTGTGTCAGGAGCAGGCCTGATTTATTAACTGCTGAAACCCTAGATGACGTGTGCCCACACAATCAATAGAGAGCACAGCCACTGCCTGGTCCTCTCTGGGGTCATGTGATTTGGACAAGAGCTAGGCAAGAAAGGACTCACACACACACACATACACACACACACACACACACACACACATATACACGACAAGGCTGAGGAGTGTATTGCATTACTGTATTGATGGGAAATGGATCCAGTCCAGCATTGGCTGCTAGCTGCCAGTCACAGGCAAGAGGGGTAAACTTTCATCATGGCTGTCAGGGACATCACTGCTGCCTTGTTTGATTGTAAATCTTCCTAATTGTGACAGAATACTTCAACATCATTAATTAAACATGTTTTCATTTAAAAGCGCTCGCAGGGCGCCAGGCTGGGTGCTCAGGGTAGTCTGCCAATGTGCATAGCGGTGTAATTTCACTGTGTGTGTGTGTGCCTATATGAGTGCTTACACTTGTTCACAAAAGTGCGTGTTTGTGCTGTGTGTTTGCATGTGCGAGCGTGCCGTGTACCTTGATTCTCCCTGTATGAGTGGGTGGCTTAATCGTCATGTTTATTTACACTCCCGTTGTCTGCAAACAGCAGGCAATGTGGCGATGGGCATGAGCCAGCTCTTAAGGAAGTAAAACAGCAGAAATTAATTTTGTCAATAGCCAAAACAAAGGCTTATTCTTGGAATTCCATTCATTATTCAGGAAGCGGCTTGAGAATTGTTTATGATACGTATTCATTTTTTATGCCTTGCCTTTTTGGGTTTAGTGCCCCACATCTCAGGGAGAGGAATTATACAAGAGCGTGCACAAAGGGAAGGAGAGAAGAAGAGAGGAGGAGGAGGAGGAGGAGGAGGAAGGAGAGAAGGAGGGAGGGAGGGAGGGAGGAAGCGACAGAGAGGGGAATTGTGTCCTCTCATTGTTCAATTAAGTCTGTCGGTAATGATCAAGATGAGATGATGGCCATCTTCCTTTTATAGATACTAATCTGTGACTGTCCATGGAATAAGAGAACGGCGCGGTGGTATGGACTCCATGCCTTTGTCGCGACAATAGACGACAAAGTGCGCTTAAAAGGTTTTTTTTGGTGTTATTATGCAAGTGTTGGGAGCGTGTGATTTATTGTAATAGAGGGCACTTCCCTTTGTCAGGTGATTATGTTAATGTATAGTCCATGGTTGCAGAGTTCACAACGAGCACTCTGACTGGCATTGAGGTCTAATCGATTTCATTGCTATTACTGAACAGAAATAAATAAAGCTGATGGCTGTGGTTAGGGTAATTATGCCACAGCACAGTGAATTGTTTGATTTTCCTTATTAATTGTATTTATTTAATCCATTTCATGCTTTTAGTTGTGCACTCGGGGACTTGGAGGGAATGAATAAATCACTCTTAGGCTCATTAGATTCCCCCTCTGGTTGGGATGTGCCACTAGTTTGTCAGAATCAAATTGGCGAGTGTTATAATTTCCCGCTGGTGTGATTCACATGAAAAATATCCACATATTCATCCACCAGCACACGTGCGCACACACACACACACACACACACACACACACACACACACGAACACACATGCATACATGCGTCTGCTCCCCATCTGAACTCCTGACCTTTTCCAGCCGTCTGATAGCCATTGACATTTGCCTCTTGAGCTGAGCTTGCTCACGTGTTGGAGCTGATGGGAATGGATGATGTTGTTGCTGGAGGAGGGAAAAAAAAAAAAAAGAGGGAGGGGGGGCGGTTGGGAGAGAGAGGAGGACGAGCTCCCCTCACGGCCTCTGGAATCCATCTGGACCCCCTGCTCACCAGAAAGGTCACAGGGCGACTCAACCTTACATCCTCATTACAGAGGAGCCGGCGCTGTGACCTGAGACTGTTTAGCTACAATATGGCTTTACTGCTCTGTCACACGGCCTGTCATTTACCCTCACTGTCTACAGTCATCACGGAGGAGTCGCTCGCTACGCCGTGCAGGATCGTGCTCTTGAAGCATTTTTGCTAGACGCTCGCGTTGAGGTGCATGTGGCCGCCAGCTTCGTCTTTGTCCTTGAAGACAGTGGATGGAATGGAGGGCTGCACCTGGTCGGCTGTTTTCAGCACCTCAGAGAAAAGCAGGACGCTCTTGCTTCTTTACCGAGGGAGCCTTCTGGTGGCAGAGAGAGGCAGGACAATGGAGCCGATCCTCAGACGGAAACCGGCGGCGAAACACCTGTGTGTGTTTAGAGCCGGTGACGAAATAGTAAAGAGGAAACAGCTTTGTGGAAGGAGTCAGCAGAATATAGTTGAGGAACGCAGATGTTTCTCAGAATAACTGCATTTGTGTGTTTGTGTTTGTGTGTGTGTGTACACATTAGTCTGACGTAGTGTGTTTGTCATTTGTGCATGGCCGCCTCAGCAGGCCTGTCTTTGTTGTGTTTACACTCCAGTCTCCTCACCATGGGAGATGAGTGTCAATTGAGAGCTCAGTTTAGGTTAAATCACCGTCCTAAACAACAGCGTAAACAAAGCCATCCTTTCTCTCACCACATTAGGATTCTAACTATGAAAGCGGCGCTGGTGTACAGGTGTGGTGTTAGAATGCAAATTTAATTTATTTTTATGATGCGCGGTGAAACAATCCATAATGCCGAACATCCAGTTTGAGAAAAATGTTTAATCACTGCTGCTGGTAATTAATTCTAATGACTCCAGTGAATTACGTCTTGGCTGATTTTATTGAAGTAGCCGTTATCAGTTTGTGTGTCTACATCCAGCACGGTTTTATTTAGCTCAAATTCTCTAATCCACTTAACTGATTTATGTAAGCCAGGTGTTTTGAGGTTAATACACTGCGTCCGACTTTTGTTATTAGTTTGTTTTTCTGTTTAGGTGGCAGCTGACAGGATAATAAAGCTATCAGCTAGTAGCTAAACATAGTCTGAGCATACGGAGAGCAATGAAAGATGAACTCTGGTGGAAGGCCGTGTGAATTCTTTTTTGTTTTTTTCCAAAAAAATGATAGTCAGAATCGATGAAATGATAGTTTTATGGTGTTGCTTATCTGCCAGCCTGTGTGAGGCTGCAGATTTTTATGGCACAGACTTGAACTATTATAACGACAGCATATTTCAGGGAGGAAGAATAGCTAAGACTCTTTCTTTTTAAGCTGTTGTAAAACTCTTATGTCTTGCTGTGCAGTGATTGTGAACGTTCATGTAAACGGAGCTGCTGAGCCTCATTGTTTTCATGTCATCTCCCTGCAGTGCTCAGTATCCGCGGCGCCCAGGAGGAGGAGCCTCCAGACCCCCAGCTGATGCGGCTGGACAACATGCTGCTGGCGGAGGGCGTGGCCGGGCCGGAGAAGGGCGGCGGGTCGGCGGCTGCGGCAGCGGCTGCGGCGGCCACCGGCGGAATCGGCGCCGACAACTCGGCAGAACACTCTGACTACCGGGCCAAGCTGTCGCAGATCCGGCAAATTTACCACACAGAGCTGGAGAAGTATGAACAGGTGGGGACGAGCGACCTCAGTCTTTATTACCTGCTGCTGCAAAACACATTCAGCTTTAGTACGTCGAGGATAATGGATTTATCTCAGGTACCATAGAGGCAACTTTGAGGAAAGTGTGTAAAATGTTGGCATCCACGAATGTAAAGCTGCACTGACCTGAAGTTCTGTTGGATGTTGCACCGAACACACCTGATCTTTTTTGTTCCTCTGCGGATTTACACAGTCCTGAAGTAGGATTTAGACCATTTCGACATTTAACCCTGACCTTTGACATCTTTCTGTGGAGGAGAGCAAGCATATATAAAGCTGGCGTTTATTTGTTCTCCCCCAAGTTTCTATATAAAAACATGCAGCTAAAGTCAATTAAAAATTCCTGAACTGAGTGAATGTCGGTGTTTGATCACCATAGTGGCCTTACAATGTGTCCACATTTTTTTTTCCCCTTGTCCTTTGTTCACTCCAAGCAAGAAAAAGTTCCATCGTGTGAGCTGACATGAGATTAAGACGGCATAAAGGACGGATGAGATGCTTTGCTGAGAATTCTTAGCTCATTTTCTCAATATAATAGTAAAATGCTCTTGAAATCAGCACTCGCAGGACAGCTCATGACAAGCCAAGCTTTCAGAGATGCTATCTTCAGCAGGCAAGCAGCCATTATATCAGTCACACACCAGCTCTTTTCCAAAGACTGTAACGTCTTGTCATTCCCTCGGAAGTCAAAGCGTTCTGGGTTTGTCATCTTCTCCGAGGAAGGCTAGTCATCGCTAACTGTCACAGTCAATATACACCTGAGCATTTTTGTGTCACCACGCTATGTACACCTCACGCGCTTATGAGTGAGTAGTGTCTAGCGTGTGTGTGCAAGCAGAACGGCTGCTCGGTGCATCACTTTGACTGACGTAACCCTGGTGTTGACAAGCAACAGACACCTTGACTCTGAATGCAGTCATATCCAGTGACTGATTCAGACAGAGAGAGAACGAGGTAGACGGAAAGATGGAGTGAAAAGAAAGGGAGACAGTTTAAACCTCTTGAACGTGAACGGGACTGAAAGCCTGCTGTCATTTTAGATTTCTCTTCACTTGTCACATTTTCTCTTCCATTGAAGAGAAGTCTTTTTAATATTCAGAGCACTGCAAGTCTCGCTGCCTCCACTGTATGACTCCGCTGCTACATTTGTTTGGCTCGAAACATCTCACTGTGTCTGCTGCTTTAATTTAGACTACTCTTATTACCTCTAAAACTGCTGCTGTTATACTGTCAGCGCTGCCTGCGCGAGGGCCGAGGCCTGCGAGCGAAGGTGCAGCCTCTCCAGAATCCAATTTCATCCTTTTGTTCTGTCTGAAGCTGTCCAGCCTCTGTGATAGTTATTCTTCTTATGAATCCTGTCTGTCTGTGCATCCAGGCGTGCAATGAGTTCACCACCCATGTGATGAACCTGCTGAGGGAGCAGTCTCGAACACGACCCATCTCGCCCAAAGAGATCGAGCGCATGGTCAGCATCATCCACCGCAAGTTCAGCTCCATCCAGATGCAGCTGAAACAGAGCACCTGCGAGGCCGTTATGATCCTGCGCTCGCGTTTTCTTGATGCCAGGTCTGTGTGTGTCCCTGTTCTGTGGTACAGCTAAACCTGTCCCTCTGTTTTAATGCATGTTACTCCAAAAAATGTTTTTATTTGACCTTTTGTTGCCCCATTTTTTTAAAATTTGCTTTTATGATTATTTATCTCAGGCAAACTACATTGTCTTGGTAAAATGGTGGCGTAAGAGCTCATTCTTATAAATCTCTACTCTCTCTGTTGTTTTCCGCACAGACGAAAGAGGAGGAACTTCAACAAACAAGCGACAGAGATCCTAAACGAGTACTTTTACTCCCATCTCAGTAACCCCTATCCCAGCGAGGAGGCCAAAGAGGAACTGGCGAAGAAGTGTGGCATCACAGTGTCACAGGTAACCGGCGAGAACAAACGAATCCGCTCAGACTGTGAAATGGGAACTGTGTTAGCGAGAATCAATTAACGAAAAAAAAAAAGAAAGAAATCACTGGGGCTCAAGGCCCTTTAGGCTGGAATTTCCATCAGTAATACTCAGATTAACAGTTGATTTTATCAGTCGTAGCACAATGCTGGCTTGGTGTAAGCTTCAGGGTGCTGAGAAAACCTTATCGATAGCTTGTGATGCTAAATAGCAATAAGAATAAATATAAAGAGTGGTTTATTTAATAGTGAGCAAACCTTTCTTTTTGACATTTATACAACATTGTTAAATTTTAGATTTTTAATTTTTCATGCATCTTTATTTTTCTAAGTGTCAGTCTCAGCTCTACTGCAGAGGTTCCTGGACTCATCTGATTTTTTTCGGGGTTACTGACAATAACAAAATAAGATTTAAGCATCAAACTTACTTTTAATGAACAAGTTCCAAATAGTCAAACATTTGGGAGCCTGGTAGGAGAAATTGTGTTCTTTTCCTGCAATCAGCTGCATCAATGTGACCCTTGAAGTCACAAACTGTTCGTCTGTGCTTGTTTCTGACACGTTCTTACTTTTACACTTATTTTAGAAGCTGTGCACTGGAAAAAAAAACCCAAAACACATCCTGTATCTGTGATTTAGGAGCTGATAGTGAATCCTCTGGTGTAACGTTAATGCGTGAACTCGGCGTCAACGCACGACGTTCTCGTCAACAGTTGACGTCGCCATGACAACACTGTCGATAATAAGGAAATAAGGCACATTAAAGTCACATTCATCTGGAGACGGGATCGCTGTGAATAATCTCCAGCTGCACTGTAAATTCAGTGTCACTTAGAATTTATAGATCGATGGAGAAATTATTATTATTTTAAAATAGAAAATGTTACACTTGATTGCATGCTGTGAGCAGGGGCCCTGGTCTGATGTGTATTTGTAGTAATTTCAGTCTGATAAGGTGTAAATGCCACTAAGTAAAAATGATGAGAGGTCATCTGTACAAGAGTAAATAACCTGAGTAGAAATAGTGTTTTATACGCAGTCCATCCAATCAAGCCATATAGGCCATCATTTGAACTGAAGATGGTGAGTTGATCAATGTTACTTATAGTCGAGCTCCAGAGCTGGTCCATGAATCACTGATCAAAACACAGGCAGCACTGCACAAATGTTACTGTTCTGTGGGTTGGTGTAAAACTGCAACCTAGGAATTATGGGAATATTGTCTTGTAGATGTGATCCATGTAAATGAAATGAAATATTCACAGGCAGAATTAACCCTTTAAACTCCAAGCAGTTTCTGAATATTTTGTTGCCCCCGTCACATTTTTACTCACTGCGGGCTCATTTTTTATTGCAACAGTTTATATGTTGCAGGTTTTATTCCAGTAAATCCTGTATGGAACGTTTCCTCTATAGAAACAGCACAAGAACGGCTACTAATGAAGTCAAAAATGTTTTTTTTTTTTTATCATTATTACAGTTACAGTGCTATCAGTCATTTAGAAAAAAGAGAAGAAAAAAAAAAGCAAAGCACAAGTTAAATTTCTTTTAATATTTATTATACAAAACTTTTTTTTTTTTTTTTAGATCAGCATGTACAACATTTTTTAAGTGATACACACTATAGATTTTTTGCTACTTACATTTTTAATTAGTTTATGTGTCAACACTGTCTGCAGTTAAGCCCAATTCTGCAAAAAAAAGCCCCTGAATTTTTGCTGTGTGACTGTTGGTCATAAATAAGTCGCTGATTTATTTATGGTTGCACAAGAAAATGCAGACTTTTAATTTTTTTATAGAATCTGGTTTAAGCAAACAGTTAAAAATTGGAATTTTTTTAAACGTATAAAGGGGGCTTAATAAAAGAAAAAACACTTTAAAGCATCGATTTGGTTAAGTTTTCCGACAGAACGGCACATCACACCTGATTAGTTCAAAGACTGGTTTTAAAATTTGTGGCTCTGATACATTTTGTGCCTTTTGTTATTTTTATTTTTATTTTTTTAAAAGATAAATGTCTTTTAAACCCACTGGTGGGCTTTGGGGCTCAGAGGGCTTCATGATTTGCGACACAAACAAGTTTCACACATAATAAAACCCAATAATATTCAGCCACGTGACGTCTTTTCAAGTCCACGTGGCGACCACAGTTATATCATAGCAACCACCGACCCCAGTGCTCACACATGATGCGCTACCTGCCACAGGAATTTAAATCCAGATGTGTTAAATAATATCTACTGCAAGTAAAATGTTGCCAAAGTCGATTTAATGCGTGAATGTTTGGGCTTTAAATTTGCCGAAATTAACTCGCTGCTGTCTCGACAGGTATCAAACTGGTTTGGGAACAAGAGAATCCGATACAAGAAGAACATCGGCAAGTTCCAAGAAGAGGCCAACATGTACGCAGCGAGGACCGCCGTCAACGCGACCAGTGTGTCTGCTCACGGCAGCCAGGCCAACTCCCCTTCAACTCCCAACTCAGCAGGTGAGCTCCAGGCTCCAGATAACACCTCTGGGTTGTGTTAGAAGAAGCTGTGTGGATGGAAAAATTTAAAAAATCTACTTTTATGGTATATCAGAGGAGAAAGAAGCACAAGGATGGAGCACTCAAGAAGTCAGTCTCTGGTGCTGCTTCATTGAGACTAACAGAATGCCCATCTTCTCCTTAAATAACCCAGTAATACGCTTTAGCTTTCTCGCTCTATTTGTTCCAGTTTTTCTTCTCTGCCTCTCTCTCTCTCTCTGTTATTGACCTCTTGGTCTTGTGGACGTTAATTTTTCCTGCCTCTTGTCCGGTTGACCTCGTGTATGCCATTAAGCTGCTCAGAGGGCAAGCGGAGTCTTTTGTCATATAGAGGACTTTGCAACTGTATTGGATTAGGACCGGGTGTTGAAATCAAGTTACGCGATGGTCTCTTTACATCTGGGGAGCTGGGGTCCATTAAAGGACGAAGACGATTCTTTGGGTCTTCCTGCAGATCAATTATTACTTCCTTAATGAAACACTAGCAGCACGGACGTTTAACGGTAATACAATCCATACGGCTCATTTTAACTGGGGCTTAAATAGTTTTACGATGAGAATCTTGTCTGATTGTCCCTGTTGGTTGATTTGTCCTTTGGAATTATGGTTCAGTGATATTTTAATGTTCATCCACTGCTTCTGTCGTGTAGAAGAAAGAAAAAAAAAAGCCTTTTTCATTATGCTGGCCACCCTCTCAAACTAACCCACTTAATGCACTTTTGCTTATGCATGCTCATTTTAACTCCTTTTTCTGTCCTTCTCTTCTTCCCCTCTTACTCTCTCCTCTCTCTCCTGATCTTTGTCCTACTCTCCTGCTCTCTTTCTTCTTCTCTGCCTCTGTGTATTCTCAGGTTCTGCTGGCTCTTTTAACATGTCAAACTCCGGAGACTTGTTCATGAGTGTGCAGTCCCTCAATGGGGACTCGTACCAAGGGGGGCAGGTTGGGGCCAACATACAATCCCAGGTAGGCGCCTCTCCAAGCTTAGTGTCCTACAAAGCTGACCTATTCTTGAGCTCATTGTGCAGCCACTGACCAGTCTGGGAGTTCAGATGCCCCCACAACAACTTGACCTACACAGTGGAACGGAGGTTACACTTAGCCCGAGGCCGTACATTAATGTAGAAACCATTGTCAAGTCGCCGTTGAATAGACGACGGCAGACAGTTTTGGAAACGATGCAGCACTCATCAGCACTCCTGACAAGAGTTCACATAGCCACTGGTGCACTGTGGCTCCCTGACCTTGCCCCAGTGGACAGTTATGACCACCGTAGTGTTGCAACTCTCACTATAGATTAAGGAATCACCACCCACGGTGATATTCTCATTTGCTTTTAATGCTTTTGGCATCATTTTCTTGTCCCTCCATCCTTCCTTTTCTGTTCAGATCAGCTCTACAGATGCTTTAGGTCACTAATGAATATGCAAAAGCAGCGACCCTTATAGGAGGTAAAGAGCTCTTCGGGGTTTGGCCTTAATTATCGAAACCCATGTTGCTTTGAAAGGGTTGTTCTCCCGATCACGTCAGAATCGCTTCACCTCTGAGAGATTTACAGTTACATGAAAGAAAGTTTAGTTGGATTGGCCTCTTCAGTGGAGCAGTTGGACTTGTTGTGAAGTCAATGTGGAAGGTTTTTGTGCATAAGCTGCAAAAAAACTGCAACTTTTACTTTTGAAAATGACCGAGCCGTGCCAGATGTTTTGTTGTGAAACTTCATGTCTCATTTGTGGTTAAAAAAAAAAAACCCTGCATAGTGCATGTGCAGTAAACGGGTAGTTTATGTAGACACATACGACCACCAATGCCTGATTTTGATGCATTATTTAACCACAACTACAAATGCATTCATAATTAGTCGCTCCCTGTAATTTTTCTCGTGTTGTTGTCAATTTGCCGCGTCTGTTATCAAGCTCGTATTAGCAGCCTAATCATTCTGATTCGCTGTTTGTAACCTTTTCCTGTTTACGGTACCCTTTTACTATCAGACTGACCTTTCCTTGTGCATAGCTGTCTTTGTTATCCGGAGCTTTTGTCTGACCAGGCCTTTTGTCTGTGTCCCCGCTGTTCCAGGTGGATACCCTTCGCCATGTTATCAGCCAGACCGGAGGATACAGTGACAGCCTCGCAGCCAGCCAGATGTACAGTCCACAGGGCATCAACGTAAGACCTGTAAACAATCTCCCTCCGTCCTTCCTAACGCTTCTTTGCTGTTTTACTTTGGGATGTGTGTGGTGCTATCGTCTGAATCTGTCTGCACGCTGGGATGCCACTTAGCAGACTTTGCCGGGGTTGGGCTGCTGTCCAGCCTGTTGCCCCCTCCCCTCCTCCCCCTCCTCCCTCCCCTGCTCCAGCCCGTGCCCTAGGTGGCAGGCAATGAGGCAGCTACCAGGCTGAGTAGCTGGACATGCTCCTAGCCTGTCGGAGGGTATTAGCGTTAGTGAGGCACCTGCAGTCGACAGAAACAAGGACACAGGTGTCATCCTCCCTCCCAAACGCTGCTCTCTCGTCGGCACTGTAGGAAAAGTCACACTCGCCCTCCAAGACCGGCTTCGCAGGAAAAGTTCCCGGTCGCTAATTCCTAAAATAACTCCTTAACGAGCCTGTCAGAGGCCGGGCCAGTTGTCGGTCTCCTTGCTGGGCTGGGCAGGGCGGGACAGGCACAACTGGAGGCAGTGCGTTAGCATGTAGATCCATAGCGACAGGCTGTGCGGGGCTGAACAGAATCAATACGACAGTCACAGGGACAGAAAGAGCGGGGCTTTGGGCTAACAGTCCAAGCACATTGGTCAGATCATTCATCCACAGGAACAGCAGCACTGACAGCCAAGCCTGCAACACCCCTCGTGCTAAAATAAGAACACGAACGCGTCCAGCGTGCTGCAATATGCAACAGGCTCGACTGGAGGTGGATGCTTTTTTATTATAGTGTGCTGTAATGAACGCTGAGGAAATCTGAAATTGTGAAACCAAAACTAGCCTCCAGACTAAGTGTGAGGTGGAATTTGGCCTCTGCAATGAACTTTTGAGCCATGCAAATACAGCCGCATGCCTCTGCTGCACAGCCTGCGGACGTATAGCTGCATGTATGCCGATTACGGACAGTCATGAATGTTAAGTGGCCACACTGTCCAGTTACTGCACATTATCCTGTCGAGATGCACTAAATGTTCCTCACACTGCATGTTTCTGTTTACACGCAACATCACGATCTTGAAGACACTCAATTTCATCCGTCCATCATCCATCGTGCCATTTCGCATGAGGCTGAGAATAAAATGAAGAAAGAGAAACCTGAATTAGAACTTGAATTGCTGGAATTATAAATCTCTCGCCCACAACGTGGTTTAAAAACAAAGAAACTTCACACATTATTCATGTTAAATGACATTTTTGCTTGTTGTTTGCAGAAAGAGAGAGGACATCATGTCATTTCAACTAGGAATCAAAAGTTTTTTGGTTGTGCTGCAAACATCATATCTTTTCTTTCAGATGATTAGACGAGGATCTTTGGAACTTCCTTGTCAAATGACCTTCTAGGTTCTTTAAAGATCCGCAAATATTTATTTAGCCCCGTGCCTCAAATGTAATGATGACACATGAGTGAGTGAGAAAAAGTATTTTTGCAGTAATTTAACTACAGCAACAACCAGCCAGAAGTTCATCCAGTCGGGAGTTTAGATCTTTAGAAGAAGCCACCGTGCAAACTTTAAACATCAGGCAGCGACGTATTATAAACTACTGATAAAGCTAATTATGGCTGAACAGATTCTAAGCATCCAGCCTTAATAGGAAAGCCGGGTATCAGTAATGATGACAATCCGAGGCTCTCATTGTGCTTGTTGCAGCGCAGAGCTTGTGAATGAGGTCTTGTATTTATTTAACCCGATGGTATTTTTTTTTTTTCTTTCTAAGATTTGCAGACTGAACTCTCGTGCTTCACCTCTCCGTCTTTATCCTTGAACAGCAATTACACCCCTCAAATTGCTAGTGGGTGTCGCCTCTCTCAGAGACTGGACCTTTTTTTTTTTTTCTCCCTCATTTTCTTTTTTCCCCTCTTGCTTCTGAATAAGATGACAGTCGGTCTTTACACAAAATAACAGGGTTTGGAAATAAGAGGCTGCCACAGCACATTCCCAGCGCTCACTAATAGCGTGGAAATTGCAATTAATGTCCTTAATGGTCTTTAGTCAACCTTTTATCATGATTTGAGAGGGCTTCCATTTTAAAGAGCTATTTTTTTGTTGTGATAATTTATTCTTTTATCAACCATCTCGGGGGTATATTCTGAGATATATGAAAGGTCCGCGTATTCTGTTTCTCGTCTCTTCTGTTTATCTCACATTATGTCAGGCGTTTGGAGGGAAAATGAGAGAAGTGGCACGAGGATATTTCTTAAATGAAGAGTCTCGTAGAAGACGGTTCCTAATGCTGTCTGTCAGAGTCTTAGAAGTTCAGGATGCACCTAATTTCTTGTATTTTTCGTTTATAGGATCCAAATAAACCTACACCAAGCACTTTCTTTCTGACTTTCACTTTCTACACTTAGAGTATTTTTATGAACATGCAGCACAGTCACATAGTGTAAGATAAGATAAGATGAGCCTTTACTAATCCCGCTGTGGGAGTAATTTGCAGTGATACAGTAAAGATAGTTTAGCAAATGTGGCACAAAAATAAAAAAGAAACCAGTATTACAGTATTACACATGTCAGTGGTTTTGCACGGATCCTTTCATTAATAAAAATACTGAGAGACGTCTTGCACAGATTGTACGTAAATAGAAATCCATACTTATGTTATTTTCAACAGATGCACAGACGCTGTAAATAACGTGTAGTGTGGCTTATTATAAAACACTCTAAAAGCAATAAAGAGTTCATTTGTTAGGGGCTATTTTCTGCAGGAGCCTAATGCGTGCACGGACTGAATAAGCTGCTCGTGTTTATCATCATGACGGGATGTGATGTTTGATTACTTAAATAAGTAGATTGATACCACCTATTGAAGCTGTTTGGTATCAGAATTATCAAAATTTTTAATAGTTACATATTTAGTCATTTATTTTTGTTGTTTTGTTTAAAGAACGCAGCTTTAGTTGCCTTATAATATCAGTACCACTTTTGTTCATTTGAGTAGTTGTTCATGCTTTTATTTTGAAGGCACTGGGTGAATCTACATATATGGGTACGCAGGTACAGGTGAGCAGGCACCTGGGAGGGTTCATGGTTTTTTTTACCAGGGCGAGAGAGGAGCCATTGCTTGTTTGCTTGCAACGGAAATACACCGAAGAAACTTTATATTTTTGCCTAGACAGGGGACTTATTTCCCTGTGTAAATTAATTCCTTAGTGGCTGTTTGATTTGATTTTGTTTTATTTTTATTTTGATCATTTTTATTATTATTATTTATCTCAGGACAAATAACCACGACTCCACCTTCATACCTGTTCCTCTGGGTTAGACTTTACACAGTCTGGCTCTGTCAGGCGTCTGTAAATCTCGCTAATTAACACATTATTCATTTGATCTGTGCAAAAGCTAAAATGTGTGAAAGTTGCAGCTGTGTCGCAGCCATGAGCACGGCACACAGCGGCTTCCTCGGATTCCTGCTGTCTCTGTGAAATGTTAGTTTTAAACCTAAATAATTCTGCATATTACTAAGGCTATAAATACATATATAATCCATTTTATATAACACACTGTAAACTGAAGGAGCCGGACTCTAACCACACAGGAGCAAATAGGAGTTAATAAAGGCTGTTTGCAAGTGTATGACACGTTTGGTGCCTCTGTGTGTGTGTTTCAAGCAGCACAACTTTGCATGTAAGATTCAAAAAAGCCACATGTTGTGTCATCCAGCGTTGGTGTGGAGCTTGTGAAAGTATTTTTTTGCATTGAAGCTCCATGACACATAGAAATAAGCTACTGTTGACACTTCTTTACAGATTTTGTCTCATGCTTGTGTTTCCCGTAAGCTGACTTCTTTTTTTTTTTTTTTCCTCCCCTCCTCGTCGTATCTTCACAGACAAACGGCGGCTGGCAAGATGCTCCGACTCCTTCGTCAGTGACATCGCCCACAGAAGGACCCGGAAGCGTTCATTCAGATACTTCCAACTGAATATATCCATCTCTACACCTCATCCACAAAAAGAAAAAAAAAAGAAAAAAAAAACAACAACATGGACTGACGTTGCTATTCACAGTATTAAACAAAGGAATTCACTGTCCCACAGTTTGGCGAGGTGCTGTGAAATCCTAACCAGAAAAAGTTTCAAAAAAAAAAAAAATATTTCCTCTGCTTATACCGTTGGACTTTTGGGATACAAACAAGAAGTTTCACAATAAAAGTCAAAACAATATCGCAATCAATGGAGACGTTTGTACAGATTTCACATTATAATCGGAGGGCTGGGGTTCCTTATTCACTCGTAATGTTTTCACTCATTATGATGAAATGATAAAGTAAAGAAATGAAAAAAAAAAATCATTGGTTTTAACTGAAAATACTCCATTCTACCTCTCAGCCACTAAAAAAAAAATAAAAATAAAAACGTAGAAAAAATGTCAGTGACCATTATTTGTTTTGTAAAAATGAAAACTTTTTGTCTTTGCAAGCAAGAGGCACATCTTCTTACTTACATTTTGTTGTCTCTCACCTATTCTATGGTACGCCATTTAGACTTAAATATTGCTCAGTTGTTTACAATGTGTGCTTGATTAAAAAAAAAGAAAAAAAAAAAAAGTATGTTCATCTTCCCTCCCCCCCTGCCTCCCTCTGTCTCCGACGAGTCAAAACCGAGTTCTGTCAGGAGATTCTTACCTCTAAGGTAACCCTGTGAAGTATGTTATCTGTAAAACAATAAATAAATACTTGTCATCAAATCAGACAAGCTTGACATCGTTCATTAAGATGCAAGATATATTAAATTATTTTACACATTGTTGGTTTTGGTTCTGCAGCATATTGGTAGAGTGACAGTTACAGAAATGTCTGATTTACTGACGCAATAAGAAGAACAAGAATTGTGTCTGGGTTTTTTTGTTTTTTTTCTGTTGATCTTTGCTGGACGAGGAGAAAAAAAAACTGTTAACTTGAATCCTTCCTGGTGTTTTTTTTTCTGTCATTGATTTCCACCATCTCTCTGCAGAAGAAGGGTTTGTTTTGGACAATGCCAAAATGCTGATGTAACCAAAAGAAAACCAAGAAAAGTCTGTTTTTAATATATTACTTCATCACATGTTTGCTATTTCCTTTTTTTTCTTTTTTTTCTACTCATCTAAGTTTTCTACTTTTTGTTTCTCGGCCGTGGTGCTACAATCAAGTGAATAACTCTGCCCCCGTTGAGAGGAAGAGGAAAAAAAATGGCTTTCTGAGCAAAAGAAAGTTTGTCACGGACGTCTGTAACTGAGTTTGTTTTTCAATACATGAAGCCGCAATCCACTTAAACAGGGAAGTCATTATGTTAATAGAGTTTTACACAGTGGATCCTTTGCTCCTGAACCTACAGTCCAGAGAGCGTGAAGCTGCTGATGGCGGTCGTGACAGAAGCATGTGGATGTACCTGAACTGGCTGCTGCTGCTCAGCTGAGGACAGTTTGAAGATGATGTTACATTCCACGTTGTTTTTTTTTGCTGAGATGTGTCCTCTTTGGAGGGCGTTTATTTACATAGAAATCGATATATTATTCTGCTGGTCCTGCTGTAGAAACCCTAGAATTGACACCAAAACAAATATAGACGTTGGAATTAACGCTTGTCTCAGTACTATATCGGGCTAATTTGTTTTTTCCCCACTATACCACATTTATGAAGAAATGTTAACCATGAAGTATTATAGAAGGGACAAATCATTATGTTGAATAATGTGTTTTTCGAGCAGTCTAACCTTGTTTATAGACACTTTTTTTTTTAATGTTGTGTGGCCTATTTGTTTTTTGTATATTTCTTTTTATTATTACTTTCTTTTAATGCTATGCTTAATGTTAGGCTATTACTTTGGTTGTTTTTTTTCCCCTCTTCTCGTGAAATAGCTCATGAACTTTCAACATGTGTTTATGTGCACCATTGTGCTTGACTTGCTTTGTTGGAAAAGAAAAAAAGAGAAAAAAAAAAGAAAAAAAAAAGGGTTTTCAACGCATTAAAATGATATGTAATACAGCGCCATCATACATCAGCATTTTTTTATTGTGGAGTTTACGAGAGAGCAAAAAAAAAAAAAGGAGTCTGGGTTTCGCTCGCCACGATGGTAATCACGGTCTCTGCTGTGATAACTGAAAGTCAACCAAGGTTAGTGAGCCTCCCCTCCTTTTAATGGCTCCTATCCAACATATTAGTTTACATGCAGTCAGAAAAACACAACAGAAGTCATGCATTTAGTGCAGATGATGCAAAAATAGAGAGAAAAGTTTGTGTTAAAGTGTTAAAATGAGATATTTTGCATTGATGTGCTTCTGTAATCAGCT
The DNA here is from genome assembly GCF_000690725.1 of Stegastes partitus. Taxonomy (NCBI): domain Eukaryota; kingdom Metazoa; phylum Chordata; class Actinopteri; family Pomacentridae; genus Stegastes; species Stegastes partitus. Next base: position 270,030 of record NW_007578522.1, on the reverse strand, counting down.
CTCTTTAGTGTTTTCCAGGTGGGATTATAGTTAAACAGCATTTCCAACCTTTTTCTAACATCTCAACATTTATGTCACTGCAAGCAAATGTTATGAAAAGCCAAAACAAAGGAGTCTCCTTTTTGGTATTCGTGCACTTTCTTAGCTCGTCTATTTCCTAGTAAGGAAAATAGTCTCTAAAAATTAGGAAAGTTTGGTACCACTCTAGGTTTTAGAAAACATGACTCATGTATGTAGAGCTTTATTTTCTTCTGCAGCTTTCGTGAGTATTTCTGGAAGCAGCAGCAAACACGTCGCTCATTCATAGCAATGAAAAAAACAAGCAGCTAACCGGTGTAACAGTGCAGCTCCTGGTGTTGTTTTTAGTAGTTTTCTACAACAAGTGAGCCCACAGAGGAATAACCTACAGTACACCAGGCTCTGAATAATAAATATTCAGCATATTTAGGTCAGGTTACTATTTGCTTTCTGCCAGCATCCATATCACAAATCTGATAGAAGAAGGAGAATAATGGTGAGATTCTTCAACAACACCGCTGACATTATCCGGCCGGACAGTCGCGTGTCCGACAGAATTACTTTCAGAGCAAGTGAATATTCAAAATTGGCCAAACAACAAGGGGGCGAGGGTATAAGGGAGCAGTTGGCGGTGAGGTCTGCAGACGGTCACAGGGCTTGACTGCTGAGCGAGTGTGAAATGCCAAGGCCAGACTGCTCCCCTGCACCCCGAGGGCAGCGAAGGAGCCCGGCCCGCTCTCACCAACACAGAGGGCATCAAAAGCAATCTGACAAGGCCTCATCCTGGAAGCATCTCCTTGGCTTGTGCGGCGTCGCCGCAGCGAGATGCTCGTGAGCTTGATTATTCCAAGCCTGCAGCGTTATGATCTGAAACAAAACAAAACAAAACAAAACAACACAACCCCTCCACATCCAGTGAAGTAACTTGTGCAGACAGTGAGTGTTTTGTCTAAATTGTGGGGGATTTTTGTCATGCAGCGTGCTTCCAACACCTCCTCGTTCCTCCGAGGTGGTGACACTGTGCGGGCTGATTGAAATCTAATGTTGCTGTTGACATCTGCCTCCCCAGCTGTCATTGTTGCGCTGTTTAAATTACAGCTGCTGTGGAAGAGCATGGGTGGGTGGCCCAGACACCTTGTCTCCGCTTCTCAACCGAGCCCAGCAGACTGCTCTAATGTGCGGTGACACAACAGCCCAGACCCTGCTGCTGCTGCTGCTGCTGCTGCTGCTGCTGGACGGACTGACCACACGGATCCCTGCGTGCTTTATCCCAAATTTATCCATGCAGATTATATTGTAAATAAAGAGACTGGGTGTGGCACTTGATTCTCTTACATTGCAAACCTGTATGCCTTCTTTTTTATTATCATTATTATTATTTCTCTCTTGCATTTGGAAGCAGTGCTTTAAAAAATGTTCAAGAGGACGCAACAATCACAAATATGTGACTCTTCAATTACATTAGAAACTAAAATAATCTGATTTGTGTACAAAAGATCCAGAGGTGTGTGTGTCTGTCCACTAGATGGCAACATTGGCACATTTAAAAACTTCATACACTCCTCTGTATGGACTGATAAAGGTGGTGTTATAATGGAAGGTGCTCATTTCATTGTGGTCTCATGGAAATGTTTGCAGTTGCACCGGGACAGGAACTGGCTTCTGATCCATTGTGTTTGCTCAGTCGCCCTTCCATAGCGCTAGACTCTTATTATCTGTTCCGGCTGATGAAAGAAACTTCCCTCGTTTGTCCTTCTTGCAGATCTGTGTGTGTTCATTACATCATTATGTGTTGGTTTATGTTGATAGTTTTTCAAAAACAGCAAATTCTAAACAGTATTGTGTAAAAGTCTGGTACACTATGACAAGTATGTTTGAGCTGCAGCTGAAGTAAATTACCATTTCTAGATAGTCTTTTATCTTACTGTTTTGGTGCCCAGTGTTTATTTTTGTGGGGTTTTTTTTAAAACTTGAAATTACTTTTTGTCCCTTTAAGCTGGTATTCAATTTTAACTGTTTATTTTTTTTAAAAACAATTTACTATTATTTCACAGATTTTACCCGTTTTGTTAAATCACAGATAATAACTAGTAAAATCACAGACAATTTGAATTTCTTTACATGTTAACAGAAAAATAACTATAAATATAATTCACTTTTCATGTTTGAGCTGCCAGGTGGAGTTCAGCGTGCAGCGTGGGTTCTCTCCGGGTTCTCCGGCTTCCTCCCACAAGGTCCAGAAACATGTTGAGGTTAATTGGTGATTCTAAAATCTCTGTAGGTGTGAATGTTAGTGTGCTTGGTTGTCTGTCTCTAAGTGTAGCCCTGTGATAGACTGGTTACCTGTCCAGGGTGTCCCCTGCCTTCACTCTGAGTCAGCTGGGATAGACTCCAGCCCCCCATGACCCTAATGATGATTAAGTGGTGTATAGATAATGGATGGATGTTTGACGATAAAGTTATGATTTCTTTTACAGCATTTAAATCCTGATAATTTTTTTTCACAGATTTTTGCTGTTCACTGAATTATCGATTAATAATTGAAACATTTTTTTTAATTAACTGTTATTTTAGAGAATTTTTTTTACATAGATTGATAAACGACCATATCTAGTAAAATCACAACTAACTGTAAAACAAAGCTAACAGGTAAAAAACTATACATAATGTCTACATCAAAAATATGGATTTTTTTTTTTACAAATTATTAATTATATATATATATTTCAATGTATTTGTTTGTTTGTTGTTTGTTTGTTTTTACTGTGGTTGACTGTAAATTTATGCTGTTTTACTGAAATTCAGTTTACCACTGTTTTTACTGGTAAAAGTGCTGCAAGATTTTCTTTTTTTGTTTTGTTTAGTTTTTTTAAGGATTTTAGCTGCCACTTAACTGCTAATTTCTTTTCTTTTCTTGAGCAGAATTACAGAGCAGATAAAAGACAGACAGAGAACATATTTTGTACTCACCTTCATTGATTTCCAGAACATGCAGACTAACATTTTACTCCTCAGATAAATCAGCTTTGATGCACAGGTTTGGATTTAACAACTCAGTTTTATATAAAGCAGCTAAAATGAACTCCATTCTGCACAATGACCACTTTTACTCATGCAAATGTCCTAAATTTCCCAGCTAAGGCAGATTTTTGTACTCCTACTTAACTTTACATTCTAGTTCAGTGCATGTTTCTTGCACTTTTACTTTGCACCAGGATACATAAGAACAGCCCTCCGGCCCTCCAGCAGCTAAAAACCTGAACCGTGGGGCCCCTTAACGAGCAGCAGAGAGACTCCTGACATGTAAACGTTATGTTGGAGCTCTCCTAGTGGCGGAGGCGCCGAGCTGCACGCTGTTTGGTGGTTTCTGAACATTCCTGCGCCCTGACGCTCCTCCTCTCTGCGCTCGGTGCCAAGTCCCGGTGAAGGCTCGCACCGCCGCGTTCTTCACACAAGAGCCTCTTTTGTGTCGGCGGAGAACAACATGGCAGAAGTTGCCGTCCAGTCCGAGGGAAGAAGCGAAGGGATTGTGGTAATTAAATAACGAAGAGAGAGGAGACAAGGGAGGGGGGACGCGCAGGAGAAAGTTTGCACATTTCTGCGCAATCGGACAAGTTTGCGCGCCTCGTAGCGGTAGTTTGTGCACAGCCACATGTGTTTTGCGGTGCAGCTTTGCAGCACAGAGCGAAGCTGGTGTTTTGTGACTTGCAGGCGATCAGCATGACTCCAACATGATGTTTATCTCTCTCCTCCCAGATTAGCGATGACTGGCCGGGATACAGTTTAGAGCTCTTCAGCTACCCGGCACACTACTCCGGAGACTTAGACTGTGTCATCATTCCGCATGGCGTGATTATGGACAGGTACAGGACATAAAAACCCAAGCAAAAATAACATGTCGTGCAGAATAACACATCATATTTCCAGTTAATTCTCCTGCGGTTGCATAAAAGCTCCATGTGGCTTTGGACAGATCTGAGGGAAGACTTAAGGGATAAAACGTGGTGGTGTGGTTTGAACCTGCTGGTTTTTATGGCTTGAAATGAAAGCACCACTAACACATACTTAGAAAATTTGGTAGCATTGAAAAAAACTACATAAAAGTCTGAATGTGCATCTGAATATTTACTTGCATCAGATCTCACATGATACATCACTGACTTACATGGTTCAGATGGGGTTTAATATGAAATTGATGTGGAAAATGTTTTTGTTTTTTGCAAATCACATAATCATATAAGTGTCTGATTAAAAGAACTCTGTCCTACTGCTAATACATGAGACATAGCACATCACCAAGGTCAAACAAGAGCCATACATTTAAAGTTAATTAGATTTAGGACAGCAGCTAAAAAAAAAATGCAGTTTCCAAATTCCCAGATATGGATTATAACCCCACGTTTCAGAAATAAAAAAAATTCAATAAAGATACCAATTTAAAAGATTTTTCTAGGTGTGATCTGTGTCTGGGAAACTGAGCATCAATGTCTTGTTTGTCCAAAAAACAGTTTGAGATGTATTCAGTCTGCTGTCATGTGTGAAGAGCATCACAGCTTCACATTTAACCAGCAGATTTTTGCTTGAATAAATTCATCACTCAAGTATGAACGTAGCTGCAGGTTAATTTAGGTTCAGGTTAAAGGAGGGAACAATTATCTGATTTAAACGTTCAGGCCTTCTCAGATGTATTCATTCAACCTGTATGAACAAAACATCAAATAGTTGTTCTTCAGCTCTTTAAGCCTCTTTTCCCACCAAATTTTACTGAAACTATTCACTTCTATGAGACCTTTTGCTAACTTACAACCGAACAGAAGTGAAGTCATGGAAGATTAAACATCACTTATTTTCCTGGACAGACGGTTGGAACGTATTTGGACCAATAAGCCCCCACAGCTGTGAGCTACAGATCTGTTGGACAGTTTTTGATTCTCTCTTTTTTTTTTCTCTCTCTCTGCAGGACGGAGCGTCTGGCCAGAAACATCATGGACGAGCTGGGCGACCACGACATCGTGGTGCTGTGCGTGCTTAAAGGAGGCTACCAGTTCTGCGCCGACCTGGTGGACCGGATCAAGGCTCTGAGCCGCAACTCCAACCGCACCATCCCCATGAGGGTCCACTTCATCCGCCTCAAGAGCTACCTGGTGAGTGTCGAGAAAACCCTCTGACTCTGACAGTGGCGTTGTGTGTGTGTGTGTGTGTGTGTGTGTGTGTGTGTGGAAGATGCACTTTTCATGCTTATGGCTCATGATGGATGTGAGTCTCATGACTGGAGTCAGAAGATGTGTGTGATATGTTTTATACCGCATCGCGACAGTGGCATCTTTGTGCAGCGTTTCCTCGAATGTGCTGTTTTTCGTGCGGTCACCGAAGCCCAGGCCATGAAAAAAAAATAGAACAAAAAGGTTGAAATTAGTGACATGATGATATGTAATTGTGTAGCTCTGAAATCCATTCATTTGTTGTATTTATAGAAATGATATCTATGAAATACAACTTTCTTTTTGGACAAAATTACAGATTGTGGGGAAGATAATGCAGCCTAGTTTTTGCTATGATGCAACAGTGTCAAACACTTCTAAACTTGCAGAGAAGGAAAAAAAAAAAGTGAAATCAGTGTTTTTGTTTCCACAGAATGACCAGTCGACTGAGGATCTTCACATACTTGGAGCGGAGGACTTGTCTTTTTTAGCCGGAAAGGTATCCGTCTTATCGCGATCGTCACCGCAAACAGCACTTTTAATAAAGATCCGAGTGGAGTGGAACAATATCACGAGCTCCATTACAGTAATACAAAAAAAACCACCCAAGTAGCATGAAGATGGCAAATATTGATGGATGGCAGCCTCAAGAGGGCAGCCTTCCCTCTAATCTGCTGTCTCCCTCTCCAAGCCGAGGAAATGGTTCAGTGCTTCTGTAAAGGAGATCAAAGATGGCAGTTTCTGACAAACCCAGCAGTGATCAGATACCAACTGTTGTAATGTAATTGTTTAAAGGCGTATTCCCCCTTTATCTCGACGTAAGAGTAATGCGGAGTGTGTGCAAATGGGAGGACACGCTGAGTGGGACTAGATCACAAAGATGACTCAGTGTTTAACTGTCTGTCTTGTTATCATGTAATCAGAGTTGGTCCCTCTCTGAGCTGCAGTGTATCTGTTGGCTGTTAGCAGAGTGTAAATCATCCCTTAAAGGATCTGAAACGGAACAGAGCACCGAGGCTGGTCGCAGTATTCATTAGAGGGACTGCGAGATGATTTTGAAGATTGGAAATGGGAGAATATAAGATTTTGTATCTGTTTTAAAAGCTTTTTCTTGTGAAATTTAGATTTATTTTTCTCAGGCCCCCCCAAAAATATTCAAATAAATAATAAAAAACACACTTAGATTAAAAATTTCC